>NC_058085.1:382965088-383081312 GCF_014858855.1 Bufo gargarizans
CGTGCTTGAGGGAGCTCTTGACCTGCCGTCGGCCATCCTGAGCAATCCTGTCTCTGCAGCAAGCGCCGCTGCTCAATCTTTCACTGTGGGGCACCGGAGAGTGTACGGACCCCATACAGAGTGCCATGACACGTACCGGCAGAAAGGAGAGGGAGCTGAGGGAGGCCGGCACGTCCACGCCGGTAAAACAAGATGGCGCCGCATCGGAGGTGCGGGCCGCAGACCTGGTGGCTCGCCTGGGTAAATACGCCCGCTCAGCCGCAAGCTTACCTTCCTCTGAGACACCTGCACCGTCCACCACCACATCAGGGGAGACAGCCGTGAGGCAGAAAGCCTCAGCATGGCCGGCACTGGGACTTGAATATGAGCAGTCACAGGCAGAGGAGATGGCTGGAGCTTCAGCCTCTGTTCCAACAGCTCCACCTAGTGGCCCTGTATCGTTATGTCCTCAGCACACACAGATGGGACACAGCCTGATGAAATTACTGGCGAGCCTACTTTTAAGGATATCTTTAAGGCAGTCCAGCAAAGCAACAGCTCGCTTGCTCTTCTCACCGCTAACATGGGAAGCCTGCAAGAAAGTGTCTCCTTTCTCCGCCAAGACCTTAAAAAAGTCACTGCTAGGATGACTGAGGTTGAAGCCATCATGAGCACAGTGGAGGATCAACTGCCCCCTGTTAAAAGAGATCTGGGCAGGGTTATTCATAATGTAACATAGAACCGAAGAAAGAAGAAAAAAGGGCCTCCCTATAATACCGTAAATGAGGGCAAACAGAGAACCAATCGTATAAACCTAAAAATGTTGCTAGAAAAACAACCATAGAATGCCCAATAAAAATATAAATACTTTATTAAGTCATCAATTGATCAAAAAATTCATAAGACATTTTCACAGAATTACTATGGAGAATAATCAGTAAGACAACCTGGATGCAGTAGTCCCCCCCCCCCCCCGTCGGTGCCTCAAAATCCCACCAACAGATGGAATACATGTCTGTGCAATGTGCAGTGAGGTGATTCACAAGTAGAAACTATCAGGTAAATACCCGCTACAAGTGACTGTGATGTTCAACTCACTGCACAGCCCAGTGGAGAGTTAGTGTGTAATAATAGAGCCCTAAATAGTAATACTAGAGCACATAATCACATAACATCCATCTAATAAATCCAGATGAATAAGCCCCTACACAACAGGTCATGAATAGCAGGCTGCAAAATAACAAACTCTCACACAAAAGTACCCACTGGGAACGTGAACATACCCACAGACATGATGAAGGGCTGAGACACCGAACACAAGGCAGGCTAGAACCCCGACGCGCGTTTCGCCTCAGCTTCGTCAGGAGGTTAATGAGAATGTGGCCATGGCTCCACCTTTATACCCCTCATGTAGCTACACATATGTAAATAATTGATATAACTCCGCTGATACCTATTAACCGAGCGCTTGTGCCCGATGATGCACGCCGAGGACATCATGGAGGCGCCCCATTCATCAGGAGGAGGGGTGGAACGCAAACATGCGTTCCAGCCCGCCTCCCAAGGAAACGCAGCGGCGTCCCCACGTGACCCGGCGCACAGCGCATCCTGGCCAAGTGCTGTATCAACTCATCCGGCAGACCTGCCATTCGGCTCTTATTCATAATGTAACCCTGTCGATGTCAAAAACAGACGATCTAGAGAATCGTTCAAGGAGGAACAATCTCCGGTTGGTGGGGGTCCCCGAGAAAGCTGAAGGTCCTGATCCAGTATCCTTTTTTGAAGATTGGATTGCAATTAAATTTGGCAAGGACTTGTTGTCCAGGATGTTTGCTATTGAAAGGGCGCACAGAGTGCCGTTTCGCGCTCCGCCACCAGGGGTCCCACCACGTCCAATTCTAATGAAGCTGCTACACTTCAGGGACAGGGACAATATACTTAAGTAAGCAAGAGATCATCCAGAGCTGTTAATTAATGGGAGCAAAATTGCGATTTATCCAGACTTTTCTGCAGAGGTCCAACGGAAGAGAGTCAAGTTCCTGGATGTGAAAAGGCGCCTTCGGAATCTACAAATCCCGTACTCCATGTTGTATCCGGCTAAGCTCCGCGTAGTGGCGCATGGAGAAGTTTGTTTCTTTGACACCTCCCTGGAGGCGGCGCAGTGGATTGACATTAATGAGCCTTTGCTGAAGACTTCGGCTTCTGTGGGATGAGCGTCTTGCCTATTCTAGTGTTGGAGCACGTGAGATATGACAGATGTGTTCAGGGACATGTTTGATATGTTCTGCATATTAATGCTTTGCGTGTTTGTCGGTCCTTATTACTGTCTACTGTTTTTATGACCTTCTGTTTATACTATCTGAGTTTTATATGGATCCGCGGATCCTTAAAGGGAACCTGTCACCGGGATTTTGGGTATAGAGCTGAGGACATGGGTTGCAAGATGGCCGCTAGCACATCTGCAATACCCAGTCCCCATAGCTCTGTGTGCTTTTATTGTGTAAAAAAACAGATTTGATACATATGCAAATGAACCTGAGATGAGTCCTGTATGTGACTCATCTCAGGGACAGGACTCATCTCAGGTTACTTTGCATATGTATCAAATCGTTTTTTTGTTATACATTAAAAGCACACAGAGCTATGGGGACTGGGTATTGCGGATGTGCTAGCGGCCATCTAGCAGCCCATGTCCTCAGCTCTATACACAAAATCCAGGTGACAGGTTCCCTTTAAGTCACTCTGGTGACGAGTTGCGGGTGTCACCTGAAAATGTTTAACTATGTTTATGCACTTTGATTATGTTCAGCACGCTGCAGATTCACCTACATGTGGGCAGGTCAGCATGGGTAACCCGTTCTATGTGTACTTTCTTCCATGGGTTTTCCTGTGGCACTTATTCCGCCATGTGTATGGCCGACCGTAGGGAAGTTTTTTCGCCCTGCTGGTGGGTTTGTTCAGGGTAGGGATCATGTCCTTGCCGCTAGTTGTTTTGTTTTGGGGTTAGTTTTTTGGGTTGGGAAGGGGTGGGCTAAGCGATGGAGCAGGGTCCGAATATTTCGGTGGTGTAGGAGGAGTAAAGAGCTAACATTTATGGCTGTGGTGTGCGTGGATGGTAAATGCATTGTACGGTACTATGGCAAATAGTCTTAAGATAATTGGATGGAATGCTTAGGTGATTCAAATAAACGTACTGCGATGTTTATGGCACTTCAACACTTCCACTCTGCTATATTTTGTTTGTCAGAGACTCATTTATCTACCAACACTACTTCGGTCCTACAAAGGCCGTGGATTGGTTGCGCATTTCACTCCGTATTCTCTTCTCATTCTAGGGGTGTAAGTGTTCTAGTGCATAAATCTCTGCCATTATATGTCATGCGTCCCGCATAGACGATAATGGACGGTATGTTTGTCTCCACTTTACCTGTTATCATTGGTTTTTTATATTAGTTGCAGTGTACATTCCCCCTCCCTACAGTAGTGAGGTAATCAAAGAAATTCTGAGATATGTTGAGGGTCTACCCCAATGCCCTATTCTGATCGTAGGTGATTTTAATACTTGCCCTTCAGTAACACTGGATAGGGGAGGGATGTCGGGAGCTAATAGGAACTCTAACTTTGCCAGTGTGTTGCGGGAACTGGACTTACATGACATTTGGCGGGTGAGAAATCCGAGTGTACGTCAGTTTTCATGTTTTTCTAGCTCTCGCCATTCGCTGTCACGGATTGATTTAGCTATAGGTTCACCTGATGTGTTGTCGCTGGTGGCGGAAATTAAATACTTACCTAGAAGTCTCTCCGACCATTCCCCGATTTTTATAGAATTGCATCTGGGCACTAGGCGTCTCCCTGGGATCGGGACGTTTTGGCTACAATTGGTAGATGGGGAGAATGGCGTGGGGGAGGAATTGAAAGAGTTCTTTGCGCAAAATGTTGGGTCGGCAAGTGTGGGTGTGGTGTGGGATACTTGTAAAGCCTACGTCAGAGGCCTTTATATTCAGAAAATTAGCAGACATAAAACTAATCGCGTGAAGCCCAGAAACAGCTGCAAGCTTTGGTAGTGGAGGCGGAGGAGAGGTTTGTAAATACCCCTGATAGGGCAAGTGAGGACTCCCTTATAGCAGCTCAGGCGAGGTTGAAGCAGCATTTATTGCAAACAGCGGACAATCGCAGTTTTTTTGTGAAACAAAAATATTTTGAGGCGGGGGAAAGTTCTGGTAAACTACTGGCAAGGGTTATTAGAGCCCAGGAGGGACCATCCAAAATCTTGTCTATCCAGAGGGCAGATGGTTCTCTTGCCACGGCGGATGAGGAGATTCTGTCAGCTTTTCACACCTATTATGAATCCTTGTATAGGTCTAAATTGAAGGTGGATTCTACTAATATAGCTAATTATCTTACAGAGGTTGAAATTCCGAGACTATCAGTGACAAGTGCAGCATGGTTGGAAGGACCTTTAACACTCAAGGAGATGGAATTTGCCTTACAATCATTTCCCAATGAGAAAGCTTCAGGGATAGATGGACTACCGATAGAATTTTTTAAAAGTATAGTAGTGTTCTAATGCCCCACTTAATGTCAGTTTTTAATGATTCCCTTCAAACAGGAAACCTTCCCGCTTCTATGAAAGAGGCTATTATAGTGGTCCTGCCCAAACCTGGTAAGGATCCCGGATCCCCTGACTCGTACAGACCAATTTCATTGTTAACCTCTGATATTAAGATTCTGGCGAAAGTGTTAGCGAATCGTCTACAATCTGTCATTTCCACTATTATTCATAGTAAACAGGCAGGTTTCATGCCTGACAAATCTACTTCAGTGAATCTTAGACGCCTTTTTTCTAATACTCAGAGAAGAGTTGGTTCTGTCAGAGGGCGAGCCATCCTCTCATTGGACGCGGCTAAAGCCTTTAAAGCCTTTGATAGTGTTGAATGGTGTTATCTGTGGGAGGTGTTGCGAGTCATCGGGTTTGGGACGACCTTTATCTCCTGGGTTCAGTTGTTATACAATGGCCCCACGGCTAGGATACGGGCGAATGGGGGAACATCGAAGTCATTCAGATTGGGAAGAGCTTGCCTGCTTGTTGCGCTCATCTGATAAGATTGTAGGGTTTCCCTGTGGGACTTGGGAGAAGAGGGTGTCCCTTTACGCTGATGACATGTTAATTTATTTGGGTAATGTGGAACAGTCTTTAGGTCCTGTCATGACACTTATATGGGAGTTTGGTGATAGGTCTGGCCTCCGTATCAACTAGGATAAGTCCACTCTCCATACTGCTAGATGAATCTGCTATGACTCTTATCCCAAACTCTTGTCCATTGCAAATTGCGCATCAGGTCAAATATCTGGGGATAATGGTTACAGCAAATCCTAACAGTTATATTAAACTGAATGTGGAGCCGCTCTTAATCGCAATGCTGGATAAAATTAAGGCTTGGTGCAAGTTGCCGCTATCTGAAATTGGGAGGAGTAACCTTCTTAAAAGATTCTCATGCCCAAACTCATGTATATACTGTATCATTCTCTGGTATGGATTCCTCGCAGGATATTCATAAAAATTGATAGGTTGTTTAGGGATTTGATTTGGCGCCATAAAAAGGCGCGGATTAGACTGGACACTCTGCAAAGAGGGAAAGAGGAGGGAGGGTTATCAGTACCGAATGCATGGCTTTATTACATCTGGCCCAGCTGCAACAGTTGAGGGGATGGGGGAGGACTCCTGGAGACGTTGCCTCAGCTAGATTGGTGGCACACATTATTGGGCACAGTTCTCCGGTGGCTTTATTGGAAAATAGCGGATATGTTGGTAAGCTGTCAGGGCACCCCACACTTTTTATGATGCACAAGGTTTGGCAAAAATACCGGGCGCTGTTATCAGTAAAGGGGTTTACGCAGTTTTCCCCTATTTGGAGGAATCCGCACCTTCCTGAACTGTTCGAAATGCGGTTCTGTACCAGGTATACTTTGTAACTAGATTACGGGATTTTATCTACTTCTTGCACCATGTTGATGTTACTTGGGATACTCATGAAAGTAACTATTTGTCCGATCTTGTAATGCTATGGTATTTTGTCATCAACTGTTGCATGTATACTGTGCAGACTCTTTTCCTTTGTATTTTTGTGATTTTTCCGAAAAATCTAATAAAAATTATCTGATTTAAAAAAAGAAGTAAATTTCTTTTCTACCCAAAAATCTGTCCAACTTCCTACAGACCATTTATTATTCCAGAAGGCTCCAAAACCAAAGCTCACTGCTGCCTCAGTAAATAACTTCAAAGAATCTGAATTCTGAAATTCTTCCTGCTAACAACTCCTGCCGCAAACCTCTTAGCAAAGTACATCAGCTTAGAAAAAACACGACGCATTGGAATTATTCTACAAGCAAAATTCAATGAGCCTAAAAGAGATTGCAATTCCCACAAGGTGCATTTATTCTTGGCTAATAACTTCACTAATAATGATCTAATCGAATTTAACTTAACCTTAGATAAACGAAACTCAGTCTTGACACTATCAATAACAATACCAAAAAATTCTAAACAAATGCAAGGGTAAACAGTTTTTTCTTCAGCAATAGGGATACCAAACTGCTTAGACATACCAATAAAACATTGTAAAAACTTAGAACACAACTGAGAACCAAAAAAACCTACAAACAGAAAATCATCTAACTCCAAGTAATGTAACACCTCCTTCTGGAATACTAACCTGAACTACCCAATGCAAAAATGTAGAAAATGACTCAAAATAGAAACACAACATAAAAAAACCCATGGGGAGACACTTATCAAAATAAAACTTATCATCAAACCTAAAGAATTAAAACCTTGTGGTCTAACTGGCAAAAGCCTAAATGCTGATTTAATGTCAGCTTTTGTTAGTACAGCCCTTTGACCAAAACGTTTTGATAAATCCACTGCTTGATCAAATGACGCATAAGACACGACAGCATCAGTTTTAGCAACTTCATCGTTAAGCGAAAGATCAACTGGAAAAAACAAGTGATGAATTAATCTAAACTCGCCAAGGTTCCTTCTTTGGACCTGTACCTGAAGGGGATAAGCGGAAATTCTCAAACGGCGGATAGTCAAAAGGACCCTCAATCCTACCAACCACTAATTCTCTCTTAATTTTAGTACAAACTACATCTACATATCTAAATACAGATTTCAAATTATCCACCATTGAACAACCAATACACCAAAATTCGGGCACCAAAAAAACTAGAGAAAAACAAACAAAATTAAATTAGTTTTCACTTGGTCTGAACATCGCTTTAGCCATGACAACATTTCTGTTAATCTCACTGGAGTCCAAGCTTTTTGCAAGCTGCTCCTTAATTGATCACTGCTGAAAATGTGCCTGTCCGCTCCGCTTAAAACATCTTGAAAAAGAATGGGTGCCCCCAAAAGGAACACTCAGGGCCGGCCGTTGGGGTGTGCGAGCTGTGCGGCTGCACAGGGCGCCATGGCAACAGGGGCGCCCGGTGGCTGACACAGCCACTGGCGGATCCAGGGGGGGCAACGGGGCAATTGCACCCCTTCCGAGCTGGTGGCACGGTAGGCGGCGGCAGTGGCAGGGGCGCACAGGGAGATGAACGCTTCCATTGTGGAAGCACTCATTTCCATAGTCATCTGTATCGCCGTCCTCAGGACAGAGATACAGATGACTGTGCTGAGGCAGGGGAGGGAGAGGCGTGTCCCTTTCCCTTCCTCTGATAGGCTGCTGTCACGGATGGTGTGGGGACACGACCACCGGCTCCCTACACTTAATACAGAGGGAGTCAGGGTCACCTAAGATCAAGCAAACAGGAAAACACAAATAAATGAACTGACTTATCTGTAGAAGCATAAGTTGTAGCATCCAGCATGTACACACTCCAGGAAGTTGTATAAACCGCAAAGTGATGCAGTATGGGAGGGGATTTAAAGGGATGCAATCAGTGGAACTAGATGACAGCTGAGAGAGGGAAACGAGATGACAAAACGAAAGCAAAACAAAAGAACCTCTGGCTGTGACAGTACCCCTCCTTCTATGAGTGGACTCCGAACACTCAGAGCCCACCTTCTCAAGATGGGACCTATGGAAAGCCCTGATGAGACGAGTGACCTTAATGGCCATCACTGGGACCCACATCCTCTCCTCAGGACCATAACCCTCCCAATGAACGAGGTACTGGAGAGAACCGCGGACAACACGAGAATCCACAATTCTAGAGACCTGAAATTCAAGATTACCATCGACCACAATCGGAGGAGGAGGAAAAGAGGAGGGTACAATGGGTTGAACATATGGTTTTAATAGGGACTTATGAAAAACATTATGGATCTTCCAATTCTGAGGAAGATCAAGACGGTAGGCAACAGGATTGATGACAGGATGGATTTTGTAAGGCCCAATAAACTTAGGACCCAACTTCCAGGAGGGAACCTTCAATTTGATATTCTTAGTAGACAACCAGACCAGATCACCAACATTCAGGCCCGGACCAGGCACACGTCTCTTATCTGCCACACGCTTATATCTCTCACTCATGCTCTTTAGATTATCCTGAATATTTTGCCAAATAGATGACAAACACGAGGAGAATCTCTCCTCATCAGGTAAACCAGAAGACCCCTCTCCAGAGATGTCCCAAACTGCGGATGAAACCCATATGCACCAAAAAATGGTGACTTATCAGAGGACTCCTGACAACGGTTATTTAAAGCAAACTCAGCAAGGGACAAAAAAGAACACCGATCCTCCTGATTCTCCGCCACAAAACAGCGCACATATGTCTCCAGATTCTGATTGACGCGCTCTGTCTGGCCATTCGACTGCGGGTGGAAAGCATAAGAGAATGACAACCGAACCCCCAAGCGAGAACAGAAAGCCTTCCAGAATCTGGAAACAAACTGCGTGGCCCTATCAGAGACTATGTCTGAAGGAATACCATGCAATTTGACAAAGTGATCAATAAATGCCTGCACCAGCGTCTTAGCATTGGGCAACCCAGGAAAAGGAATGAAATGCGCTATTTTGCTAAATCACAGTCTTCCCCGAGGAACGAGGCAGGTCCGTAATGAAGTCCATGGACAGATGTGTCCAAGGACGGGAAGGAATGGGTAACGGAAGAAGAGTACCTGATGGCCGTGAATGAGGGACTTTGGCACAGCGCAGGTCTCGCAGGCTGCCACAAAACCCTCAACCGACTTACAAAGCGCCACCAGAATCTCCGAGCGATGAGATCCACTGTGGCTCTACCCCCTGGGTGCCCAGAAAGGACAGTATTGTGGTGCTCCTTAAAAACCTTGTGTCTTAAAGCGAGAGGCACAAATAACCTCCCAGGAGGACAAAGATCAGGAGCCTCTGCCTGGGCTGCCTGAACCTCTGCCTCCAATTCAGGATAAAGAGCAGAGACCACCACACCTTCAGCCAAAATGGGACCCGGGTCTTCAAAATTCCCACCTCCCGGAAAACAACGTGACAGGGCATCCGCCTTCACATTCTTAACCCCAGGGCGGAACGTGACAACAAAATTAAACCTTGAAAAGAAAAGACCATCTGGCCTGTCTCGGGTTCAGACGCTTGGCTGACACCAAGTAGGCCAGATTCTTATGGTCAGTAAACATGGTAATAGGGTGTCTGGCTCCCTCTAGCCAATGGCGCCATTCCTCAAAAGCTAACTTGATGGCCAACAACTCCCTATCTCCCACATCGTAATTTCTCTCTGCGGAGGAGAGTTTCTGCGAGAAAAACACACGGTCGCCATTTGGCAGGAGAGGGACCCTGAGACAAGACCGCACCCACACCCACCTCAGAAGCGTCCACCTCAACTATGAAGGGCAGAGAGATATCAGGTTGTACCAAGATGGGAGCAGAAGCAAAACTCTCCATGATACTAGAAAAGGCCTTATGCGCCTCTACCGACCAGGAGGAAAAATCTACCCCCTTTCTAGTCATATTAGTGAGTGGTTTAACAACAGAGGAATAATTCAAAATAAACTTCCTGTAATAATTGTTAAAACCCAAAAAACGCATCAGCGCCTTCTGATTCTCAGAAAGCTCCCACTCAAGCACAGCGCGGACCTTCTCGGGGTCCATGCGAAAACCAGCAGCGGAGAGAAGAAACCCCAGAAATTGAATTTCTGGAACCGCAAACACACATTTTTCCAGTTTAGCGTACAATTTATTCTCCCGCAGGATGAGCAAGACCTGACGTAGGTGGTCCTTATGAGTTTTGAAAATCAGGAGAAAAAATCAAAATGTCATCTAGATACACTAGTACAAATTTCCCCATTAAATGATAAAAAATGCTGTTCACAAAATGCTGAAAGATGGCTGGAGCATTCATCAAACCAAAAGGCATAACCAAATTCTCAAAATGGCCCTCAGGGGTATTGAAGGCCGTCTTCCATTCGTCTCCTTCTCTGACCCTGACCAGGTTGTATGCCCCTCTTAGATCCAACTTTGAAAAAACTTTAGCCCCAACAACCTGGTTAAACAGGTCCGGGATCAGAGGAAGCGGATAAGGGTCACGAATTGTGATACTCTTCAGATCCCTGAAATCCAGACATGGTCTTAAAGAACCATCTTTTTTCTTAACAAAGAAAAAAAAGCGGCAACAGGTGACTTCGAGGGTCGTATGTGTCCCTTTCTCAGGCTCTCAGAGATTTAAGCACGCATAGCGACCCTTTCAGGTTGGGAGAGATTGTGTAAACGAGATTTAGGCAGCTTGGCGCCTGGGATGAGATTAATAGGGCAATCGTACTCCCTGTGAGGGGGCAACTCCTGAACACCACTCTCAGAAAACACATCTGAAAATTCTGAGAGAAAAGATGGTACAGTTTTAGTAGAAACCTCTGAAACAGATGTCGTGAGGCAATTCTCTCTGCAAAAGTCACTCCAACCATTTATTTGCCTCGCTTGCCAATCAATGGTGGGGTTATGTTTAGTGAGCCAGGGTAGCCCCAACACTAGAGGAGTAGGCAACCCACTTAGGACGAAACATGACACATCCTCAACATGAGTATCACTCACAATCAAACGGATATTGTGAACTATGCCCTTTAACGATTTCTGAGAAAGTGGAGCGGAATCAATAGCAAAAACAGGTATATCCTTTCCCAAAGTGCCTACCAGGAAACCATGTGTTATAGCAAATTGATTATCAATGAGATTGACAGCTGCTCCACTAAGGAACAAAAGGGTGACCCCTATTTAAGCCCTGAAACTCTCCCTGTCTTCTCAGCCCATGCAAAGATCTCTATGATAGAAAATTGCATGCCCTCGTCGAGGCGACTGTATGACACCTGAACACCCTATAATAGTGAGGGGACACGACCACCGGCTCCCTATACTTAATATGGAGGGAGTCAGGGTCACCTAAGATCAAGCAAACAGGAAAACACAAATAAATGAACTGATTTATCTGTAGAAGCATAATTTGTAGCATCCAGCATGTACACACTCTAGGAAGTTGTATAAACCGCAAAGTGATGCAGTATGGGAGGGGATTTAAAGGGATGCAATCAGTGCAACTAGATGACAGCTGAGAGAGGGAAACGAGATGACAAAACAAAAGCAAAAGAACCTCAAGCAGGAGGTTCTGAAGAATGTCTGTCAGAGCTTCTCAGATGTCTGGCTGTGACAGCTGCAGGCACTAGGCGGGCAGCCTATCAGAGGCTGGCGCAGGCGGCGCAATGACATTATCGCGCCGCCTGAGCCATACAGCGCGGGACACAGGCCGGAAGAGGCCTGCATCGCATTGCTGACACTGAGGTAAGTATAAGTGTTTATTTATTTTTTTCTTATATATGCAATACTTTTACTGGCACATTGGGGGGGCTATTATTACTGGCACATTGGGGGGGCTGTTATTACTGGCACATTGGGGGGCTGTTATTACTGGCACATTGGGGGGCTGTTATTACTGGCACATTGGGGGGGCTGTTATTACTGGCACATTGGGGGGGCTGTTATACTGGCACATGATGGGGGGGCTGTTATTACTGGCACATGATGGGGGGGCTGTTATTACTGGCCCATTGGGGGGCTGTTATTACTGGCACATGATGGGGGGCTGTTATGACTGGCACATGATGGGGGGGCTGTTATTACTAGCACATGATGGGGGGCTGTTATTACTAGCACATGATGGGGGGCTGTTATTACTAGCACATGATGGGGGGCTGTTATCACTGGCACATGATGGGGGGCTATTATTACTGGCACATGATGGGGGGGCTGTTATTACTGGCACATGATGGGGGGAGGTTTTTATTACTGGCACATGATGGGGGGCCGTTATTACTGGCACATGATTGGGGGGGTTGCTCTTGTTACTGGCACATTATTGGGGGCACTATAGGGGCATCTACTGAGGCCACAAAGAAGGGGTATTTTGTATGGGGGCTCTGTACAGTAGAATTTTATACCGGGACACATTATGGTGGGCACTATGGGGAAGGGGGGAGAGGAGTACTATGGGGTCATCTACGGGGGGCACTAAGTTTCCCCCATTTTAAGTAAATAGCAGAATAAAGTTGGTTTGTTATTTTATTTTAGCATTCCTACAAATACTGTGATCTGAAATATTGGTGACGTAATTGTGAACATCTATTAATAATTACGGTGAAATTTGTAAGATTGCTGGGGCCATAGGCAGGCTGCAGATACCCTGTCTGCTGCTAGGTACATTGTAGATCCTCTTCCGCTGACTCTCTGGATCCGGCCCTCCTTCTCCAAGCCTCAGAGGGCGGAGTATAAGTGCGCCGTGCCCTGCGAGCTCTTTTGCTAGGCAGCGCCTCCAACTTCGCCCCTGACAGCCGCCTGATCTCCGGCGCTGGTCCCCGACATTCCTCCACCAGCGCTCCCTGCTCCGGCTCCTCCGCCGCTCCCACAGCAACTTCAGACTGGGTAAGGCAGTGCCGCAGCCACTCCTCTCCGCCCGCCGACTCCGCTCGCCGGATCAACTGCCGGATCAACTGAAGATCTTCCATCCCTGCGCTGGTCCTGGTCTTCTTGAACTTCTTCAACTAATGGCGAAGTCCCTTCTTTTAAATTCCAGGTTTACCACTGCCAGAGGATCCAGCCAATCAGCTGAGAATAATTTTTTCCGCTTCTGGAGACTGGAACCAATGAACACCTGCCCCATGCTATCACATTGTCAAACTGTGTGGGAGACTCTCCTTTATGAGATCCCAATTCCAGGATTTCCGCTTTAAAGTAAATGGTAATCTTTTACTTTGGCCATTCAGTATATATCAATTAGCCAAAACATTAAAATCACTAATAAGTAAGGTAAATAATAATGGTTATCTCATGGGGTGGGATATACGGTATTAGGCATGAAGTGTTCTGTCCTCATATTAAAGCGAATGAAGGTGTAACTGATAGCGGCTGTGTGACTTTCCTACCTTCGTATCCGAGCAGCAGAGCAGACCGGACCAGCAGAAACTCAGGTTAGGCTACTTTCACACTAGCGTTTTTTGCAGATCCATCATGGATCTGCAAAAACGCTTCCTTTATGATAATACAACCGCATGCATCCGTCATGAACGGAACTGGTTGTATTATGTCTTCTATAGTAGACATGATGGAAATCAATGAGGACGGATCCGATTTCTATTGTGCTAGAGAAAATCGATTCGTCCCCATTGACTTGAATTGTGTGTCAGAACGGATGCGTTTTAGTCCGCTTCGTCAGGTGGACAGCAAAACGCTGCAAGCAGCGCATCCAGAGCAGAATGGTGACTGAACAGAGGCAAACTGATCCTTTTCCATTCAGAATGCATTAAGGGCAAAACTGATTCGTTTAGGACCGCTTGTGAGAGCCCAGAAACGGATTTACAAACGGAAAGCCAAAATGCCAGTGTGAAAGTAGCCTTAGGGTACTTTCACACTAGTGCTTTTCTTTTCCGGTATTGAGTTCCGTCCTAGGGGCTCAATACCATAAAAAAACTGATCAGTTTTATCCTAATGCATTCTGAATGGAGAGCAATCCGTTCAGGATGCATCAAGACGTCTTCAGTTCAGTCACTGTACGGTTTTTGGACAGAGAAAATACAGCAGCATGCTGCAGTATTTTCTCCGTCAAAAATTCCGGAACACTTGCCGGAATGCCAGATCCGGCATTATTTTCCATTGAAATGCATTAATGCCGGATCCGGCCCCAAGTGTGCCGGAAAAACGGATCCGATTTTACAGTCTGCGCATATTCATTTCAGGTTAATTTGCATATGTATCAAATCGTTTTTTTTACACAATAAAAGCACACAGAGCTATGGAGACTGGGTATTGCGGATGTGCTAGCGGCCATCTAGCAACCCATGTCCTCAGCTCTATACACAAAATCCCGGTGACAGGTTCCCTTTAAATACCAAATATGAGGAGAACAGCACATGAAGTTGATTTGATAGTTGAAGAAATAAATGTACACTTGTAAGGATCTCAGCGATACTGACAAATTGTGATGGCTAAATGACTGGGTCAAGGCATCTCCAAAAAGCAGGTCTTGGGCAGTGATGGGCAGTTTGCAGTGTTTGCCAGCGAACACATGCGGGCTGCCATCTTGACTCACAAGTCCGGCAATGCACAGGTAAGCCCTTTTCTGTGCCGGGAGCCGGTCTGAAATCAAATGCGGTCATCGGGAGCAGGCAGTTCCGAGAACAGTCCGATGAAGGTCCCCGGCGGCTGTTCTCTGAACTGCCTGCTCCCGGTGACCGCATTTGATTTCAGGCCGGCTCCCGGCACAGAAAAGGGCTTAACTGTGCATCGCCGGACTTGTGAGTCAAGATGGCAGCCTGCATGTGTTTGCAGGCGAACACTGTGAACTGACCATCACTGGTCTTGGGTGTACCCGGGATGCAGTGGTTAGTACCTACCAAAGATGGTCTAAACTCTAAAGGGAGACAACTAGCGACAGTGTCATGCACACCCAAGGTTCATGGATGGGGAATACTGTCTAGCACATCTGCTCTTATTCCACAGAAAAGTTACGGTAGCATAACTTGTTGATTGAAGAGACCCAGAGTATTAGAGCTGCAATTCCTATGTTGGCCATCAGATGGCAGGCCGATATAGAAAATCAGCAATCTAGGGTTTTCTATATTCCCTATGGGAGTATAGAAATATTGAACAAAAGAAAACAAAGTACTGGAGATTGTAGCCTCCTAAGGAGGCTAGAAAAAAATATTTAAGAAAGTAAAAAAAAGTAAAAAAAATAGAAAAATTTAAACCCCCTCTTTCCATAGAATAAAAAAGTACCGGTAAATATATAAACAAAAATATAAACATCATGGGCATTACCGTGTCCAAAAACGACCGTACTAAATAAGAAAAAAAAAATTTCTACTACGGCGAATGGTGTAATGGAAGACACACACACTCCAAAATGGTATTAAAAAAACTACAGATCATCCTGCAAAAAATTAGCCGCTATACAGCTCAGTAGACCTAATTATGCAAAAGTTATTGGGGTCAGAATATGGTGATGTAAAAAATAAAAAATACTAAGTTTTAATTTATTTTTTCAGTATATAGAAATATAAAACCTATACATATGTGGTATAGTTGTAATTGTACTGACCCAGGTCACAGGTCAGTTTTGCCACAAAGGGAACGCCGTATGAACAAAACCAGTAAAAATGTGGAGGAATTGCGTTTTTTTATTTATTTTTTATTCCACCCCATTTGGAATTTTTTTCCCACTTCCCACTACATGGTATACCTTATTAAATGGTGGCATTAGAAAGTATAACTTGTCCCGCAAAAAAAACAAGCCCTCATATAGATATGTGAACAGAAAAATAAAAAAAGGTATGACTCCAGGAACACAGGGATGAAAAATTGAAACACAAAACTAAGATTTAGTCTTACCGGTAAATGGTTTTCCAGGAGTCTGACATGACAGCACCCACTGGAGGATGTCCTATTGGATCTCTGTAGGGACAGGAAGCGTGAGAGGTTAAAAGGCCCCTCCCCACCCCTCCTACCAGTGATTTTCCAAATTACTACACCAGATAGGATCCAAAACCTTTATTTGAACTTCCATGATGGTACTGTCTGCCTGATAGTGGGTCTCATTCTGGAAACAGATTTTATAAATCTCCTAACCCATCTGTGGTCTGCTAAGGAAGTTTCCAATAAGCAACTCAAAGCTGAAATTTGGACCTTAAGGGTACTGGGTTTTAGGCCCAAATCGAACCCCATCTGTAAAAAATCCAGAATGCAGCCTATAGATGGGTCTGATACCCCTGGATGTGAGTGTGACAGCCATGAAGTAAATCTTTTCCATATTTTCAAGTATATGGCCAAGGTTATGGGCTTGCGGATTTGTTGTAAGGTTGATATTACCTTATCTGACAGACCCTTTCTTTTTAGGGTCTGCCTTTCACGATCCAAGCTGTTAACCTCAGCTTCTCGACGTTTGGATGTTCTAGGGGTCCCTGTAGGAGAAGGTCCCTCCTTCCCGGAAGGGTTATTGGATCCCCTATAGTCATTTCCTTCAACAGAGGAAACCAGGCTCTCTTCGGCCAGGCAGGAGCTATGAGAATTAGGGTCATTGTGCACGTTCTCAGCTTCTTTAGGACCGATGGAATCAGGGGAAATGGAGGAAAGGCGTACCCCAGTTCCATGTCCCAATCCTGGGACAAGGCGTCCACTCCTAGCGGGTTGTCTCTCTGATTTAGAGAGTAGAAACAGTTAAACTGGGTGTTCTCTCTTGACGCAAATAGGTCTATTTGTGGGCACCCCCAATGGCGGCAGATCTGTAGAAAGACTTTCCTGTTTAGAGACCATTCGCCTGAGTTGAGACTGTGTCTGCTTAGGAAGTCTGCAGTGGAGTTTTCTACTCCTTTTAGGTGGACTGCTGATACTGAGAGGACTTTCTTCTCTGCCCAACAAAAATTTGGTCTGTCAATCTATGTAGACGAGGGTTTCTGGTTCCACCTTGACGTTTTAGGTAACTGACCGTTGTCACATTGTCCGATAGGATTTTGATATGGTGGTTGGAGAGTATCTGCTCTGCCTTCTTCAGAGTCTCCCATACTGCCTTCAGTTCTCTGAAGTTGGAGGATCTGCGACTGTCCAGACTGGACCATCTCCCCTGAAAGTAGTGATCTCTCAGATGGGCTCCCCAACCGCTCTGGCTTGCGTCCGTGGTGATCACTATGGACGGTAAAAGATTCCAGGCGACTCCTCTCCTCAGGTTTTCTGGGTTGGTCCACCAGGATAGAGAATCTAAACTTTGCCTTGATAGAATTATTTTTGAGTTCAAGGATTGATGATCTCTGTCCCATGCTGCCAGGACCAAGTTCTGTAGAATCCTGGAATGGTACTGTGCCCAAGGTATGACTGAGATACAGGATGTCATTAGGCCTAGAACCTGTATAGCTTCTCTTCTTAGTGTATGATCCCTTCTCTTTTGAAAGGTTTTTATCCTCTTTCTTATTTTTTCCTGTTTTATCTGTGGAAGAAAGGAATGTTGTTTCTCTGAATCTAAGAGGACTTCCAGGAACTGTTTCCTGTTACTTGGTTCTAGGTCTGATTTGGCTTAGTTTATTATCCAGCCCAAATCCTTGAAAAGGGCGAGGGTCTGTTGGATATGGCTCTCTAGACTCTGTTTTGTCTCTGCAATAAGAAGGAAATCGTCCAGGTACGGAATTTTTTTTATCTGTTGTAGTCTTAGGTATGCCACCACTTCCGTGATTACCTTCGTGAAAATGCGAGGTGCCGAGGATATTCCAAAGGGTAGACACTGGAACTGGTAGTGAAGAATCGTTCCACCCTGGTTGATCGCAAACCTGAGATACTGTTGGTATTGTGGATATATCATGTGATAATAGGCATCTTTTAGGTCCATGGTGCATAAGAAATCCCCTACAGATATTAGTGGGATTGATGATTTTATGGATTCCATCTTGAATTTGTGGTATACTAACGATCTGTTCAGGGATTTCAGGTTAATAATCATCCTGAAGGTTCCATCTGTTTTAAAAAAAAAATAGGAATAGCCTTGAATAATGGCCCAAGCATTTCTGATTGTGTGGAACCTGGACTATTGCTTTTAGCTTTATCAGCTTCTGTAAATTCTGTTGACCTGTTGATTAAAACTCTGTAATCAGGAATCTGCCCCCGACCGGCCTGATGTCATTGCTTGTTTGTGCTAGTATTTGGGTTGAAGAGGAAACCCCTTCCTCTTCCTCCTTTGGGGTAGCTCCATCTTCCCGTCTTACCCTTGCCCCTCTGTGTTGAGGTTTCAAACTGTTTTGAGGGCTTACGAAAGGGCTGTGACTTTTTTACTTTCTCCTCTGGGAAACGTTTCTTTTTGTCTGCTGCACTTTCTAGAATGTCCCCCGTCCAAGATTTGAGCCAGAGGGCTCGTCTTGCCGTATTTGTGAGCACATCATTCCTTGCTGCGAACCGAATGGATTCTGCAGAGGCATCTGCCATAAAGGAAGCCGCCATTTTCAATAATGGTAAGGATTCCAAAATTTCTTCTCTGGATGTCTTCATCCTAAGATGATTCTCTAATTGATCCAGCCATAAACACATGGCTTGGGATACCGAGGTAGCTGCAATATTTGTATTTATGGTGACCGCAGATGATTCCCAGGCCTTTTTTAGTAGCCCATCCATTTTTCGATCCATGGGATCCTTTAATTGTGAGGAATCCTCAAATGGTATGGAAGTTTTCTTCACCACCTTGGCCACCTGAATGTCCACCTTCGGTATCTCGTCCCAAAGCTTCGTTTCTTCTCGGTTATAGATTAGCCTGCTCTTAAATTCCTGTGGCACATAAAGCTTCTTGTCACCCTCTTCCCATTCATCTTTGATTCCGAATAGTACACTGGTTCTTCTTCGGAATCCGAGTCCAACTGTACTCTGGGTCGTTTGGAAGGTGGGGAAGAGGGGACCAGAAAGGGAAGGGGGCTGACTCATTCCTGCCGCCTGTACTTCTTCCCTCACTAGGGCTCTGAGCTCCGCCAGAAAGGAAGGTTACTCCTCTTTTAGGATTTTCGCTAAACAATCCGTGCACAGAGGTTTCTTGTATGACTCCGCAAGTTTCTTAGTGCAGGTTCCGCACTTTTTTGTTTTCCTGGAGTCTCCATGTGGTTTGTGTCCAGCCTCCTTCTTCACCTTAAGGAAGACAAGGGGGAGAGGGAGATATAGAACAGGGCACGCAGGTGCTAATCCTAAGTATGTGGACATTACTTACATTACCCTGGACGAGGGGGTCTGCAGTAGCATCCTGCGTTACAGATACCTGGCCTCCGTGATGTATCCTGCATGCAGCTAACATCACACTTTTTAAATGGACTTACCATCCTGGCCCTGCCCTCATCGCCGCTCGATTCTGCCTCCTCTTCCGGGGGACTCATTCAGAGAAGAGTCGACCCCTCATGTGAGGCCTCAGGATCCTGAGGCCTCCAGCATGCGATGCGCTCCACCATTAACTTCCACCTTCTCCGCATCACTTCCGGTCACATGGGAAATCACGCGGTCCGCCTCATCAGAGGAGCGCCCGGAGCTCCATGCGTCAGCGTCCCGATACCGCGGCTCTAGACGAATAAGGTACCGGGCCATGCTAGGGGCCCCCTTCCCAGAGGGGTGCTAGCTTAGGCCGCATCTGAGGCTGAAGAGGAGAGGCATAACCCCCCGACCAGCCTCCTATCTCCGTAGATACCTCTCTGCTCCTATCTCCGTAGGGACAGGAAGAACACAGGGGTAGGAGGGGTGGGGAGAGGCCTTTTAACCTCTCACGCTTTCTGTCCCTTACAGAGATCCAATTGGGCATCCTCCAGTGGGTGCTGTCATGGAGGGACGTCGTGGAAAAACAATGTTAACAACGTTGTTTTGGTGGCCTATTTTTTATATATCGGTAGGCTTTCTTTTGGCATTTTTCCTTCTCCTATTATGAAGCCAGGAAAAAAGGTAAGAAAAAAAAAAAGCCTTTTGCTGCCTTTAAAAAGCCAAAAATGGCAAATAAATCACACAAAAACACCACAGACCAAAACCATGCAAACAATCAATCTCATATTTTATTACAAAAATATGCAGTGAAAAGTGGCAGAAAAAATACAAGAAAACTGTGTATGAATCCAGTTTCATTTCTACTGTGGTTGGAGGGGTAAGCAGCTGGTATACTTCTCTCCAGGAGTTTGTACCCTGAGGTTAAATTTAGATGGAGCAGCTGCCACATGAGGCAGAGACCCTGCCCACATGTGGTAGTCAATGGGTGTACAGTATTGTGAGTAAAGCATAAGTACTATATTGTACAGCCATTGCCACCGCAAGGTCTCAGCTGCTCTGTCTGTTCCTGCCCTTAGGACAATATCAACTGTAAAAATCAAACAAGGGAAAAGTCCTTCCAGGTATAAGTGTTCTGTAACCTAATGCTCTGCAGCTGTAAGACTGCAACTCTTAGGCCCCTTTCACACGGGCAAGTTTTCCACGCGTGTGCAATGCATGAGGTGAACGCATCACCATGGTGATGGATCATGTGACGGACCATGTGATGAGCGCAGTGACATCATCACAGGTCCTTTTCCTCCTGCACAGCAAAGATGAAGACAGAAGAGAAGCCGGGGCTGCGCGAACAAGTGGATTAAGGTGAGTTAAATTATTATTATTATTTTTTAACCCCTCCAGCCCTATTGTACTATGCATTCTGTATTCAGAATGCTATTATTTTCCCTTATAACCATGTTATAAGGGAAAATAATACAATCTACAGAACACCTAACCCAAACCCGAACTTCTGTGAAGAAGTCCCGGTCTTGTTACCAAAAATGCAGATTTTTCTCACGCGCGTGCAAAACGCATTACAATGTTTTGCACTCGCGCGGAAAAATCGTGCATTTTCCCGCAACGCACCCGCATCTTATCCAGGCAAAAAACATGGCTAGAGTTGAGCAAACACCTGGATGTTTGGGTTCGAGAAGTTCAGCCGAACTTCCCGGAAATGTTCGGGTTCGGGATCCGAACCCGACCCGAACTTCGTCCCGAACCCGAACCCCATTGAAGTCAATGGGGACCCGAACTTTTCAGCACTAAAAAGGCTGTAAAACAGCCCAGGAAAGGGCTAGAGGGCTGCAAAAGGCAGCAACATGTAGGTAAATCCCCTGCAAACAAATGTGGATAGGGAAATGAATTAAAATAAAAATAAAATAAATAAAAATTAACCAATATTAATTGGAGAGAGGTGTCCCATAGCAGAGAATCTGGCTTCACATCACCCACCACTGTAACAGTCCATTGTCATATATTTAGGCCCCAGCATCCAGGCAGAGGAAGATGGTCCCATAACAGAGAATCTGGCTTCATGTCAGCAGAGAATCAGTCTTCTTGTCTAGCAGAGAATCATGCTTCACGTCACCCACACTGAACAGTCCATTGTCAGATATTTAGGCCCAGGCACAGCAGAGGAGAGAGGTCCCGTAACAGAGAATCTGGCTTCATGTCAGCAGAGAATCAGTCTTTATGTCATACCAGAGAATCAGGCTTCACGTCACCCAACACGGGAACGTCCATTTGTCAGATATTTGGGGGGCCCCCCCGGGCACCCATGGCAGAGGAGAGAGGTCCCGTAACAGAGAATCTGGCTTCATGTCAGCAGAGAATCAGTCTTCATGTCATAGCAGAGGAATCATGCTTCACGTCACCCAACACTAGACAAGTCCATTGTCATATATTTAGGCCCAGCACACAGGCAGAGGAGAGAGGTTCCGTAACAGAGAATCTGGCTTCATGTCAGCAGAGAATCAGTCTTCATATCATAGCAGAGAATCATGCTTCATGTCACCCAACACTGGAACAGTCATTTGTCATATATTTAGCCCAGCACCCAGGCAGAGGAGAGAGGTCCCATAACAGAGAATCTGGCTCATGTCAGCAGAGAATCAGTCTGCATGTCATAGCAGAGAATCAGGCTTCACGTCACCCAACACTGGAACAGTCCATTGTCAGATATTTAGGCCCAGGCACCCAGGCAGAGGAGAGAGGTCCCGTAACAGAGAAATCATGGCTTTCATGTCATAGCAGAGAATCAGGCTTCACGTCACCCAACACTAGAACAGTCCATGTCAAAATTTAGGCCCCGGCACCAAGGCAGAGGAGAGAGGTCCCGTAACAGAGAATCTGGCTTCATGTCATAGCAGAGAATCATGCTTCACGTCACCCAACATTGGAACAGTCCATTGTCATATATTTAGGCCCCGGCACCCAGACAGAGGAGAGGTTCATTCAACTTTGGGTTGCCCCGCAAATAAAAATAAAAATAGGATTGAATGAGGAAGTGCCCTGGAGTACAATAATATATGGTTAAGGGGAGGTAGTTAATGTCTAATCTGGACAAGGGACGGACAGGTCCTGTGGGATCCATGCCTGGTTTATTTTTATGAACGTCAGCTTGTCCGCATTGGCTGTAGACAGGCGGCTGCGTTTGTCTGTAGTGACGCCCCCTCCCGTGCTGAATACACGTTCGGACAAAACGCCGGCAGGCCAGCACCTCCAAGGCATAAAAGGCTAGCTCTGGCCACTTGGACAATTTAGAGACCCAGAAGTTGAATGGGGCCGAACCATCAGTCAGTACGTGGAGGGGTGTGCACACGTACTGTTCCACCATGTTAGTGAAATGTTGCCTCCTGCTAACACGTTGCGTATCAGGTGGTGGTGCAGTTAGCTGTGGCGTGTTGACAAAACTTTTCCACATCTCTGCCATGCTAACCCTGCCCTCAGAGGAGCTGGCCGTGACACAGCTGCCTTGGCGACCTCTTGCTCCTCCTCTGTCTTGGCCTTGGGCTTCCACTTGTTCCCCTGTGACATTTGGGAATGCTCTCAGTAGCGCGTCTACCAACGTGCGCTTGTACTCGCGCATCTTCCTATCACGCTCCAGTGCAGGAAGTAAGGTGGGCACATTGTCTTTGTAGCCGTGGATCCAGCAGGGAGGCCAACCCCAGTAGTCCGCACACGGTTAAAATGTGGGCAACTCTGCTGTCGTTGCGCAGGCACTGCAGCATGTAGTCGCTCATGTGTGCCAGGCTGCCCAGGGGTAGGACAAGCTGTCCCTTGTAGGGAGGCGTATCGTCATCGTCCTGCGTTTCCCCCCAGCCACGCACCAGTGATGGCCCGAGCTGCGTTGGGTTGCCACCCCGCTGTGACCATGCTTCATCCTCATCCTCCTCCACCTCCTCCTCCTCCTTCATCCTCCAGTAGTGGGCCCTGGCTGGCACATTTGTACCTGGCCTCTGCTTTTGCAAAAAACCTCCCTCTGAGATCACTTCGAAGAGACTGGCCTGAAAGTGCTAAAAATGACCCCTCTTCCTCCTCCTCCTCCTCCTCCTCCTGGGCCACCTCCTCTTCCATCATCGCCCTAAGTGTTTTCTCAAGGAGACATAGAAGTGGTATTGTAACGCTGAAACTGCTGTCATCGCCACTGGCCATGTTGGTGGAGTACTCGAAACAGCGCAACAGGGCACACAGGTCCGCATGGAGGCCCAGTCATTGGTGGTGAAGTGGTGCTGTTCCGCTAGTGCGGACTGACCCGTGCGTGCTGCAGCTGAAACTCCACTATGGCCTGCTGCTGCTCGCACAGTCTGTCCAGCATGTGCAAGGTGGAGTTCCACCTGGTGGGCACGTCGCATATGAGGGCGTGAGCGGGAAGGCCGAAGTTCGCTGTAGCGCAGACAGGCGAGCAGCGGCAGGATGTGAACGCCAGAAGCGCGAACAGACGGCCCGCACTTTATGCAGCAGCTCTGACATGTCGGGGTAGTTGTGAATGAACTTCTGCACCACCAAATTCAGCACATGCGCCAGGCAAGGGATGTGCGTCAAACTGGCTAGTCCCCAGAGCTAGCAACGAGATTTCGCCCATTATCGCACACCACCCAGGCCGGGCTTGAGGCTCACCGGCAGCAACCACTCGTCGGTCTGTTGTTCTAATACCCCGCCACAACTCCTGTGCGGTGTGGGGCCTGTCCCCAAACATATGAGTTTCAGAATGGCCTGCTGACGTTTACCCCGGGCTGTGCTGAAGTTGGTGGTGAAGGTGTGTGCTGACTGGATGAGCAGGTGGAAGAAGAGGAGGGGGAAGCTGAGTAGGAGGAGGTGGCAACAGGAGGCAAAGAATGTTGCCCTGCGATCATTGGCGGCGGTAAGGACGTGCGCCAAACAGCTCTCCGCCTGGGGCCCAGCCTGCCACTACATTTACCCAGTGTGCAGTTAGGGAGATATAGCTGTCCCTGGCCGTCTTACTGGTCCACGTATCTGTGGTTAGGTGGGACCTTGCCTACAGATGGCGTTGCGCAGTGCACACTTGATTTTATCGGATACTTGGTTGTGCAGGGAAGGCACGGCTCTCTTGGAGAAGTAGTGCCGGGCTGGGAACAACATACTGTGGGACAGCAAGCGACATGAGCTGTTTTGAAGCTGTCTGTGTCCACCAGCCTGAATGACAGCATTTCATAGGCCAGTAGTTTATAAATGCTGGCATTCAGGGCCAGGGATCGAGGGTGGCTAGGTGGGAATTTACGCTTTCTCTCAAATGTTTGTGAGATGGAGAGCTGAACGCTGGCGTGTGACATGGTTGAGATGCTTGGTGACGGCAGGTGGTGGTGGTGTGGTGGTACATCCCATGCTTTGCTGGGCAGGCAGGTGACCAACGTTTCCTCCAGAGGCGGAGGAAGAGGCATGAGGGCGGCCAGCAGCAGAAGAGGCCGAGGCGGCAGCAGCAGAAGAGGTAGCAGGGGAGCCTGAGTGACTTCCTTGTTTTTAAGGTGTTTACTCCACTGCAGTTCATGCTTTGCATGCAGGTGCCTGGTCATGCAGGTTGTGCTAGGTTCAGAACGTTAAGGCCTCGCTTCAGGCTCTGATGGCACAGCATGCAAACCACTCGGGTCTTGTCGTCAGCACATTGTTGAAGAAGTGCCATGCCAGGGAACTCCTTGAAGCTGCCTTCGGGTGCTCGGTCCCAGATGGCGGCGGTCAGTAGCAGGCGGAGTCTCTTGGCGGCGGGTGTTCTGCTTTTGCCCACTGCTCCCTCTTTTGCTATGCTGTTGGATCGGTCTCACCACTGCCTCTTCCTCCGAACTGTGAAAGTCAGTGGCATGACCTTCATTCCATGTGGGGTCTAGGACCTCATCGTCCCCTGCATCGTCTTCCACCCAGTCTTGATCCCTGACCTCCTGTTCAGTCTGCAAACTGCAGAAAGACGCAGCAGTTGGCACCTGTGTTTCGACATCATCAGAGACGTGCTGAGGTGGTATTCCCATGTCCTCATCATCAGGAAACATAAGTGGTTGTGCGTCAGTGCATTCTATGTCTTCCACCGCTGGGGAAGGGCTAGGTGGATGCCCTTGGGAAACCCTGCCAGCGGAGTCTTTAAACAGCATAAGAGACTGCTGCATAACTTGAGGCTCAGACAGTTTCCCTGATATGCATGGGGGTGATGTGACAGACTGATGGGCTTGGTTTTCAGGCGTCATCTGTGCGCTTTCTGCAGAAGACTGGGTGGGAGATAATGTGAACGTGCTGGATCCATTGTCGGCCACCCAATTGACTAATGCCTGTACCTGCTCAGGCCTTACCATCCTTAGAACGGCATTGGGCCCCACCAAATATCGCTGTAAATTATGGCGGCTACTGGGACCTGAGGTAATTGGTACACTAGGACGTGTGGGCTGTGGCAGAACGGCCACGTCCTCTCCCAGCACCAGAGGGTTCACTAACACCACCACGACCATGTCCGCGTCCCTTACTAGATGTTTTCCTCATTGTTACCGTTCACCACAATAAGAAAAATATTATTTGGCCCAATGTATTGAATTCAAATTCAGGCCTTTTTTTTACAGACACCTAACACTATCTGGCTATCTATTTAGGCAGGGGCGTAGCTATAGGGGGTGCAGAGGTAGCAGTCACTACCAGGCCCAGGAGCCTGAGGGGGCCCAAAGACCCTTGTGCTGTATAAGAAGACACCGGTATTATAGAAGGTGCATGTTGGTCAAGCTACACCTCTGGCTGGAGTGAAGGGGTTAGGTCAAGAATTTGGCATGGGGGGGGGGCATTTACATTTTTGCCTCAGGCTTCACGAAGGATAGATGCACCCCTGCCCCTGG
The DNA here is from genome assembly GCF_014858855.1 of Bufo gargarizans. Taxonomy (NCBI): domain Eukaryota; kingdom Metazoa; phylum Chordata; class Amphibia; order Anura; family Bufonidae; genus Bufo; species Bufo gargarizans. The sequence goes on from NC_058085.1 coordinate 382,991,172, forward strand.
CCACAAAGCACTGAAGGAAGGGGGGCCCAACTCTTGCACCAGGGCCCATGAGCCTTTACCTACGCCCCTGTATTTAGGTACCGTATTACACTAATAAAGGCACAGCAGTAACGACAGATTTAGCTGAATATAAATTTGAGGCCTAGTATTTAGGCGCTGGATGACAGGTATACGTTTACGGACAGAATTAGACTTGGAAATGCACGGTAGCGTGTGTGTGAAGTTATTGTGGATGACCCTATCTGCACCTTGAATCTAATATACCCTTTTGAGGATAGATTTAAAGTAGGTCTGATACCGCAGAAACCACTGAATTAGGAAATTGCTAAATTGGGAATTGTATTTCAACCCAGAACAAAAACTGTGCTTTGACGGACACTAAATAACTTGACCAGCCACACAGTAACCACAGATTTAGATGAATGTAAATTTGAGGCCTAGTATTTAGGCGCTGGGTGAAAGGTATACGTTTACAGACAGAATTAGACTTGGAAATGCACAGTAGCGTGTGTGTGAAGTTATTGAGAATGACCCTATCTGCACCTTGAATCTAATATACCCTTTTAGGGATAGATTTAAAGTAGGTCTGATACAGCAGAAACCACTAAATTAGGAAATTGCTAAATTGGGAATTGTATTTCAACCCAGAACAAAAACTGTGCTTTGACGGACACTAAATAACTTGACCAGCCACAGCAATAACCACAGATTTAGATGAATGTAAATTTGAGGCCTAGTATTTAGGCGCTGGGTGACAGGTATACGTTTACAGACAGAATTAGACTTGGAAATGCACAGTAGCGTGTGTGTGAAGTTATTGAGAATGACCCTATCTGCACCTTGAATCTAATATACCCTTTTACGGATAGATTTAAAGTAGGTCTGATACAGCAGAAACCACTAAATTAGGAAATTGCTAAATTGGGAATTGTATTTCAACCCAGAACAAAAACTGTGCTTTGACGGACACTAAATAACTTGACCAGCCACAGCAATAACCACAGATTTAGCTGACTATAAATTTGAGGCCTAGTATTTAGGCACTGGGTGAAAGGTATACGTTTACAGACAGAATTAGACTTGGAAATGCACAGTAGCGTGTGTGTGAAGTTATTGAGAATGACCCTATCTGCACCTTGAATCTTATGTACCCTTTTAATGAATAGATTTAAAGTAGCCCTGATACAGCAGAAACCACTAATTTAGGAAATTGCTAAGTTGGGAATTGTATTTCAACCCTGAACAAAAATATATCCTTTGCCAGACAGCAGACAGTATTACAATTGGCTGGCCACAGCTGAAACACCAGATTTAGGGTACTGCTATTTTGGCAATTGTATTTCACCCCTCAATAAAATAGCAAGCACAGCCAAGCCCCTGATGTAGGATATAGCCCAAAAATAACCACACTATTGATGGTTAAATGCACTTGGTGATAGCTTGAACCTGATGTAGGATATAGCCAAAAAATAACCACACTATTGAGGGTTAAATGCACTTGGTGACAGCTTGCCCCATATGTAGGATATAGCCAAAAAATAACCACACTATTGATGGTTAAATGCACCCCAGAAAAAAGTGAATGAAAAACGCTCTGGGCAGCCTAAAAACAGTGAGCAATTGAATAGCAGCAGTTCAATGATCCACAGCTGCAGATCGATCTCTGAATGAAGTCTTTTGAATGAGTTAATCACTGCCTAATCTCGCCCTAACGTCGCAGCTGCAACCTCTCCCTACACTGACGTGCGACGCTACGTAACTCCAGCTTAAATAGAGGCTGGGTCACATGCTGCACTGGCCAATCACAGCCATGCCAATAGTAGGCATGGCTGTGACGGCCTCTTGGGGCAAGTAGTATGACGCTTGTTGATTGGCTGCTTTGCAGCCTTTCAAAAAGCGCCAAGAAAGCGACGAACACCAAACCCGGACTTTTACTAAAATGTTCGGGTTCGGGTCCGTGTCACGGACACCCCAAAATTCGGTACGAACCCGAACTATACAGTTCGGGTTTGCTCATCCCTAAACATGATGCCCGTGTGAAAGAGGCCTTAACATGTCCAATATCGCTGGCGAACCACAGGTTGGAGAATGCTGCAGTAGATCCAGAAGAAAACTAACATTTGTTACACCTTATGTCTTTTCTTACGTTTAGTAACATATGTTTTAGTAGCTGTAAAGTGATTAGGTTTCATTTTCTTTTTTTTTCAGGTTTTGTGGTTTTACTTTTTAGCAGTTTTTTCACTAGAACTCATCTCAAGAGATCTCAAAGCCAACAAACCCCCCTCGGTACCCCAAATGCTCTAAGTTGAGATTCAGACCGTCTGTATATGGGTCAATTTTTACATTGTAAAAGCATTGAGACCCTTCATGGTTTATCGGAACTGGACTGATGCTTCTATGGTGGTCTAAGTTTAGTTCAGATGAACCAAGGGAGGTGTTTTGCAGCTATAGCATGAATGTAAAAATCTGCTTATATTATTCCCATCAGAAATTGACCAAAGGCTGCTTATATAAATGCTATATGTGACTAGTTTGTAAAGAGTTATCATGGCAGAGCTGCAGGGAGGAGTGGGGACTTGTTTTGCAGGATGTATAAAATGTGCCCATATTATGGCCTACAACTAGAACTAGGACCTTCCACTGTTTATGTGAACTGGACATATGCGTCTATGCAGTGATGGCCAGTTCGCAGTGTTCGCCAGCGAACACATGCGATCTACCATCTTAACTGACAAGTCCGGCGAGGCACAGGTAAGTCCTTACCTGTGCCGGTGCGCGAGCCAGTCTGAAATTAAATGCGGTCTCCGGGAGCAGGCAGTTCCGAGAACTGTCTCCGGGGGCCTTCATCGGGCTGTTCTCGGAACTGCCTGCACCCGGAGATCGCATTTCATTTCAGACTGGCTCGCGCACAGGCACAGGTAAGGACTTACCTGTGCCTCGCCGAACTTGTCAGTTAAGATGGCAGATCGCATGTGTTCGCGGGTGACACTGCGAACTGGCCATCACTGCTTCTATGGTGGTCTAAGTTTCATTCAAATGAACCAAGGGAAGTGTTTTGCAGCTATAATGGGGATGCAAAAATATGCCTATATTATGGCCGTCAGATATTGGCCAAAGGTTGCTCATATAAATGCTGTACGTGACTAGCTAAGGGTTAACAGGACAGGGCGGATACAAAGAGGAATTGTATTTCACAGAAGAACACGTACTGAATTCCCGGAATCCATTAAAGGAATAGCAGTTAGTAAAACCCAGCAGCTCATATCTGTCTCATCTATTGATATGACATAAAGAAGTAATCTTGGTTTTGGAAAGTTTTCTGGACTTTCTGTCCATCGTCCTCTCAAAGAACACTGCAGTCAACCTTTTATTTATTCAAGCCGCACGTCCACATCACGTGGATTTAAAAAAGCTATTGCAACATAATAAAAAATAGTGATAGGGAATATCAAGCAATAGTGGGGTCTATATTCAGTACGGAGTCCACGGGAGTTGTAATTGCGCAGGGGTTAGCACTGGTGCGGCACTGGGGTCCTAGGTTTGAATTCGACCAAGGACAACATCTGCATGGAGTTTGTATGTTCTCCCCGTGTTTGCGTGGGTTTCCTCCGGGTTCTCGTTGTTTCCTCCCAAACTCCAAGACAGACTGATAGGGATCTTAGATTATGAGCTCATTGGGGACAGTTGGATGCTAATGTCTGTAAAGCGCTGTGGAATAGTAGCGCGATATAAGTGCATAAAATAATAAAATAATAATAATAAGCGCACAAGCAACAAGTCAGCCAGTTTCATAGGTACAAATCTGCTGACAGGGGCCTTTCAAGGCAGCGATAAACATCAGAGCAAACAGGGTGGAGAGAGAGGAAACTGAGGACTAGAGAGGAAACGCACAAAGACACATACACAGCTGTATATAGCTTTCAGAGAAGCAGCAATAAAAGCGAAGAAACGGGAGGCAGTGTCGAATGGCCCAACACCAGAGCAACAGAAAACTCCTTTGGAGTTACTCTCTCTCTCTTGTGAGTGGATGAGGGAGGAGCGTTCCCTTTCGTCCTAACCAGCAGCACAAGTGTGGGGGGGGGGTATTTGCCCTGTGAAGCTGGTCAGGACAGGCGGAATTTTTAATGAACAAAAAATTTCTGCCCAAGTATCCTAATTAGTAATTAACTAATTAAGCCCCTACCCCATATAACCCGGCCCCAACTGGACGGGGTTGCTTTTTTATTATCCTGTGGACTCCAGGACAGGCTAGACTCCTTACTGGAGTCTCCCATAGTTAGCCATAGAGTTATAAGATGGTTATTATAATCTTTAATTCTGCCTTTTGTTTTTTCTAGGTATCCTGAGCCTGCCCTCTCCTACCTCGGTGGGAGCGTGCCTCCGGTGGATCACTTTGGAGCCCATCTGTGTTCACAGTCATATCAGATGCAGGGGGGAGATGGCTGCTGTTTGGCTACTCCTGCCTCTCACCTCGTGTGCCGCTGAAGCAGTCACTTCGCTCTTCCGGCGTCTCGCGAGTACCGGGAAGTGCGTCATTGACGTCACTTCCAGTCCGCGGCTCCGACCTCCAGCGCTGTGTTCAGCGCTTCCCTGTTTAAAAAATGCTCTTAAGTTCGTGCCCTCAGTTTTGCTGGGGCACCCAACGTGGGGAATTATGGAGGGTATGTTATTTTTATTAAAATTGTACTTTTTAACCCGGGAATCCACCCCCTGGGTGGGGGAGTGATTATAAACTCCTCCCCCTTGTGCTATTTAAGGCACCTGTGTGAGGCAGGTCAATGTTGCTCTCAGTTTTCTGAGCTCAACTGACTTCTGCTGTTGGTTACTCCTGTGCTCAGGAAGTTTTCCTTGAAGTCACCGTGCTTTCTTCTAAGATGGCATCGCCACCTCACGGTAAGGTACTGCTCTCCTTTTTTTGTACCATTTTTGGGTCCAAATTCTTATGAGGATGTTAGGCCACATGTCAGCATCTGCAGAGGCAGTTCTTTGGGCCTTGTGGCACTTACGCCCTCTTCAGGAGGAGGTTTTAGCAGCTTGGAGTCACAAGCCCAAATACCTAGACAGAATGCACTCCCTGTCGGTAGAAGTCTGTTCTTCGCTCAAGTGGTGGAAGAACCTAAAGGATGGGAGGTCTCTGATCCAACCTCGTTGGGTCACATTGACCATGGATGCTTCTCTGCTGGGCTGGGGAGCCCATCTGGAGGACAACCCAGTACGAGGTACTTGGAATCCCCAGGAGAAAATCCTCTCATCCAACTGGAGAGAGCTGAGAGCGGTCAAACTAGCCCTCCTTCATTTTTCTCCTCTCATCCGCGGTCAGGCGGTGAGAGTCCGGACAGACAACACTACTGTGGTCGCTTACCTAAACAGACAGGGAGAGACGAAATCCCTAACCCTCCTGAGGGAGGTGGGTTCTATTCTCTCTTGGGCAGAGATCAACCTATCCCATCTAATGGCAGTCAATATCAAAGGGGATCTCAATGTAGTGGCAGATCGCCTGAGGGGTCTACCGGTTCCAGGGGAATGGTCCCTGAACAAGAGTATCTTCTCTATGATTGTCCAGCGGTGGGGCACCCCGGAAATCAACCTGATGGCTACCCGATTGAACGCCAAGGTGAGCAGATTCTGTTCCCTTTACAGGGAGGACAACCCGGTAGTGATAGACGCTCTGTCCATAACGTGGAGGTTCAGGCTGGCATACATTTTCCCTCCAATTTCCATGATACCGAGGGTATTGATGAAGATCAAGCAAGACCAGACCTCGGTGATTGCCATCATGCCATTCTGGCCAAAGAGGTCTTGGTTCACCCAGCTCATGAAGATGAGTCAGGGCAATTATTGGAGACTTCCCCTAATACAGGACCTTGTGTATCAGGACACAGGTCCCTGTCTAGATCTGAGGAGGCTCAATCTGACAGCCTGGAGATTGACAGGTCCCTTCTAGAAGCTAGAGGGTTATCTGTGGAGGTCCTGAGAACAATTTCTCACTCCAGAGCGGAATCTACAAGCAAGAAGTATTCTAGAATCTACAGAATATTCCTGCAAAGGTGTAATAACAGAGAGGTAGTTGCCTCAGACCCTCCTCTCTCCACCTATTCTACAATTCCTCCAGGATGGTCTAGACAAGGGTCTAAGCCCATCTACTCTCAGAGCTCACGTCTCTGCCTTATCGGCATGCCTTAGCAGACCGATTTCTCAGGACCCCCTAGTCAAGAGGTTCCTGAAGGGAGCCGAGTGGCTTAAACCCAGAATCCTGACACCAATCCCACAGTGGGACTTAACGGTGGTTCTAAAAGGGTTATGTGTCCCCCCCTTTGAGCCTTTGAATGAGGTGGACTTGAGGTTCCTATCCCTAAAGATCACATTCTTACTAGCTATCACATCAGCTAAGAGAGTTGGGGAACTTCAGGCTCTGGTGGCTTCTGAGCCCTATTTAAAGATCCTTCAGGACAAGGTCCTGTTAAGGTTTTTGCCAACCTTTTTACCAAAGGTTCCTACTTTTTCTAATATCAATCAGACGATATGTCTGCCCACTTTTTCACAGGCTGCGGCTTCTCCCGAGGAGGAAAGGCTCCATACATTGGACATCTAAAGAGGTCTTAGAATATATTTGGACAGAACAAGCGAATTTAGAATATCGGAAAACCTCCTTCTGACCTATGCAGGGAAGAACAGGGGTCTGAAGGCCTCCAAACCCACTCTGAGCAGGTGGATTAAAGAAGCAATCCGTCTGGCCTTTCTGTCCCAAGATTTGACGCCTCCTTCCTTTGTCTCTGCCCATTCTAAGAGGGCTGTATCCACCTCTTATGCAGAGAAGAAACTGATCCCCTTAGATCAGATTTGTGCAGCCGCTTCGTGGAGTTCTCTGAACACCTTCATCTCGCATTATCGTCTAGAGGCTAGACAGGCGGAGGGAATGGCCTTTGGACAATCTGTTTTAAGTGCCGCCCTCTCCTGAGAGGGGAGTAGGGAGCCCTCCCAATTTGGGTGAGGTTTCTTGCTACTTCCCCACTTGTGCTGCTGGTTAGGACGAAAGGGAAGCGTCAATTTTGACGTAAATTTGTTTTCCCTTAGTCCTAACAGCAGCAGACGAATTTCCCTCCCCTTGTGTGATTTATCATTTACTTGTTATAAAGCAACCCCGTCCAGTTGGGGCCGGGTTATATGGGGTAGGGGCTTAATTAGTTAATTACTAATTAGGATACATAGTGACATCCGCTCCGTGAAAGAGTGCCAAGACCCGATGCAGACTGCAGAGGCACGGAGCATTAACATGACTGATAATGCTCCGTGCCTCTCTGTGACCTCTTTACTACGAAATGTCACGCATCCGCTCGTGTGAAACAGCCCAAAGAGAGTGAAAGAGACATATACAGGTCCTTCTAAAAAAAATAGCATATTGTGATAAAGTTCATTATTTTCTGTAATGTACTGATAAACATTAGACTTTCATATATTTTAGATTCATTACACACAACTGAAGTAGTTCAAGCCTTTTTTTTGTTTAATATTGATGATTTTGGCATACAGCTCATGAAAACCCAAATTTCCTATCTAAAAAAATTAGCATATAATGAAAAGGTTCTCTAAACGAGCTATTAACCTAATCATCTGAATCAACTAATTAACTCTAAACACCTGCAAAAGATTCCTGAGGCTTTTACAAACTCCCAGCCTGGTTCATTACTCAAAACCGCAATCATGGGTAAGACTGCCGACCTGACTGCTGTCCAGAAGGCCATCATTGACACCCTCAAGCAAGAGGGTAAGACACAGAAAGAAATTTTTGAAGGAATAGGCTGTTCCCAGAGTGCTGTATCAAGGCACCTCAGTGGGAAGTCTGTGGGAAGGAAAAAGTGTGGCAGAAAACGCTGCACAACCAGAAGAAGGTGACTGGACCCTGAGGAAGATTGTGGAGAAGGACCGATTCCAGACCTTCGGGGACCTGCGGAAGCAGTGGACTGAGTCTGGAGTAGAAACATCAAGAGCCACCGTGTACAGGCGTGTGCAGGAAATGGGCTACAGGTGCCGCATTCTCCAGGTCAAGCCACTTTTGAACCAGAAACAGCGGCAGAAGCGCTTGACCTGGGCTACAGAGAAGCAGCACTGGACTGTTGCTCCGTGGTCCAAAGTACTTTTTTCGGGTAAAAGCAAATTTTGCATGTCATTCGGAAATCAAGGTGCCAGAGTCTGGAGGAAGACTGGGGAGAGGGAAATGCCAAAATGCCTGAAGTCCAGTGTCAAGTACCCACAGTCAGTGATGGTCTGGGGTGCCGTGTCAGCTGCTGGTTGTTGGTCCACTGTGTTTTATCAAGGGCAGGGTCAATGCAGCTAGCTATCAGGAGATTTTGGAGCACTTCATGCTTCCATCTGCTGAAAAGCTTTATGGAGATGAAGATTTCATTTTTCAGCACGACCTGGCACCTGCTCACAGTGCCAAAACCACCGGTAAATGGTTTACTGACCATGGTATTACTGTGCTCAATTGGCCTGCCAACTCTCCTGACCTGAACCCCATAGAGAATCTGTGGGATATTGGGAAGAGAAAGTTGAGAGACGCAAGACCCAACACTCTGGATGAGCTTAAGGCCACTATCGAAGCATCCTGGGCCTCCATAACACCTCAGCAGGGCCACAGGCTGATTGCCTCCATGCCACGCCGCATTGAAGCAGTCATTTCTGCAAAAGGATTCCCGACCAAGTATTGAGGGCATAACTGAACATCATTATTTGAAGGTTGACATTTTTTGTATTAAAAACACTTTTCTTTTATTGGTCGGATGAAATATGCTAATTTTTTGAGATAGGAAATTTGGGTGTTTTCATGAGCTGTATGCCAAAATCATCAATATTAAAACAATAAAAGGCTTGAACTACTTCAGTTGTGTGTAATGAATCTAAAATATATGAAAGTCTAATGTTTATCAGTACATTACAGAAAATAATGAACTTTATCACAATATGCTAATTTTTTTAGAAGGACCTGTACAGAAAGACTGCAACAGGCAGTAAACTAAAGGCCTCAAGCACACAACTGTTGTTTTTTGCGTCCGCTAAAAAAAACGAATGCGGTATCCGTTTTTTCCACAGATCCATTTTTTTCCACAGATCCCTTGTAATAAATGCCTATCCTTGTCTGCAAATGTGAAAAAAGTAGGACATGCAGTATTTTTTTTGCTAAAGGGAAACACGGACAACGGATGCGGAACACAAACCGATGAACTATTAGCATTTTTTTGCCGACCCATTGAAATGAATGGGTCACCATCCTATCCGCAAAAAAAACGTAACGGAGGCAGAGAAAAACCACTGTTGTGTGCATGAGGCCAAAGGGACACAAACACATTCGACTTAGGCCTCAGGCACACAGCCGTTGTTCTGGTCTGCATCTGAGCCGCATATGGGCTACGTGCACATGACCATATGTGTTTTGCAGTCCGCAAATTCCGAATCCTCAAAAAAACAAAACTGATGACGTCCGTATGGCATCCGTTTTTTTTCTGGGTCCATTGTATATGCCTATCCTTGTCCGCAAAACAGACAAGAAAAGGACATGCTCTTGTTTTTTTTTTTTTGCGGAATTGAACCACGGACAATGGACGTGAAAAAAAAAACCTGTTGACTATCCGCATTTTTAACAGCTCCATAGAAATGAACGGGTCCGCATCCTATCCGCAAAAAGACAGGAATGGACGGGGAAACAAAATACGTTCGTGTGCATGTAGCCTTAGCCATACTGCCCTAAAAAAAAAAGCCAAAAATAGGGGGAAAATGACACAAAAGCACCAAAAAGACCAAAAATAAAACCACGCTAATATAGCCATTTTCCTATTTTACTACAGACTTTAAAGTAACATCTGACCACAGCATTTTTAGGCAACACAAAAAAAAAATGGTGGAAAGGAAAAAAACTGTGAATTAATCCAGTTTCATTTCTACTGTGGTTGGAGGGGTGAGCAGCTGGTAGACTTCTCTCCAGAATTTTGTTCCCTGATGATAAAATTAGATGGAGCAGCTGCCACGAGGCCGAGACCCTGCCCACATGTGGTAGTCAATGGGTGCAGAGCATTGTGAGTAAAGCATAAGTACTATATTGTACAGCCATTGCCACCACAGGGTCTCAGCTGCTCTGTCTGTTCCTGCCCTTAGGACAATATAACAAGGGCAAAGTCCTTCCAGGTATCAGGGTTCTGTAACCTAATGCTCTGCAGCTGTAAGACTACAACTCTCAACATGTCCAATATCGCTGGAGAACCACAGGTTGGAGAATGCTGCAGTAGATCCAGAAGAAAACTTACACCGGATGGTCTGCAGACTCTTGTCTTTTCTGACGTTTAGTAACATATGTTATAGTAAAGTGATCAGGTTTCATGCTCTTTAGTTTCAGGTTTTGTGGTTTTACCTTTTGTCTATTGTTTTTTCATTAAACAAACCCCCTAAGTACCCCACATACCCTGAGGTGAATATTGTCTGTATATGGGCCCATTTTTGCATCTGTAAAAACATTAGGACCTTCCACTGTTTATGTGAACTGGACATCACTGCTTCTATGGTCTAAGTCTCATTCATATGAACCAAGGGAAGTGTTTTGCAGCTATAAAGTGGACGTAAAATGTGCCTTTATTATGGCCGTCAGATATTGGCCAAAAGCTGCTTATATAAATGCTGTACGTGACTAGCTAAGGGTTAACAGGGCAGGGCGGATACAAAGAGGAATTGTATTTCTCGGAAGCACAAGTACTGAATTCCCGGAATCCATTAAAGGAACAGCAGCTAGAAAAACGCATCAGCTCATATCCGTCTCATCTATACATTTATCAGGAGATACATGACATAAAGAAGTCCAGAAAAGGTTTTGAAAACTTTTCTGGACTTTCTGTCCATCGTCCTCTCAAAGAACACTGCAGTCAACCTTTTATTAAGGCTACTTTCACACTCGCGTTTTGGGCGGATCCGTCATGGATCTGCAAAAACTGATCCGTTACAATAATACAACGGCATGCATCCGTCATGAATGGATCAGTTTGTATTATCTTTAACATAGTCAAGACGGATCCGTCATACACTCCATTGAAAGTCAATGGGAGACGGATTCATTTTCTATTGTGCCAGATTGTGTCAGAGAAAATGGATCTGTCCCCGTTGACTTACAGGACAGATCCGTTTGGCTCAGTTTCGTCAAGTGGACAGCAAAACGCTGCAGGCAGCCTCCAGAGCGGAATGGAGGCTGAACGGAGGCAAACTGATGCATTCTGAGCGGCACCTTTTCCATTCAGAATGCATTAGGGCAAAACTGATCCGCTTTGGACCGCTTGTGAGAGCCCTAGACGGATCTTGCAAACGGAAAGCCAAACAACTACACTGCAACATTTGTCACACAACATTTTGTCGCACCAATGTCGCACAATAATTTTCATAATGGTAATCTATAGCAGTGTTTCCCAACCAGCGTGCCTCCAGCTGTTACAAAACTACAACTCCAAGCATGCCCGGACTGCATTTGGCTGTGCGGGCATGCTGGGAGGTTTAGTTTTGCAACAGCTGGAGGCACACTGGTTGGGAAACACTGGTCTATAGTGTCGCACTGCAACATGTGACATGCGGCAACGCGACAGTTGCAGAAAAATCCATCTTGAATGGATTTTTTGCGACTGTCGCAGTCGCAGCATGTCGCATGTTGCAGTGCGAGACCATAGACTATCACTATAAAAATTGTCGCGCGACATTGGTGCAAGAAAATGTTGCGCGACAAATGTCGTCATGTAGACCTAGCCTAAGGCAGCGATGAACATCAGAGCAAGCAGGGTGGAGAGGTGGAGAGAGAAGAAACTGAAACTAGAGAGGAAACGCACAAAGAGAGTGTGAGAGAGAGTAAACGAAAGGTCCTCAAACCCATTCTACTGAATGCTCATGGACACTGCCGTAGCCATTTTTGCCGTCCTCAAAACAGACAAAGAATAGGACATGTTCTATTATATCTGTGGAACAGATATATGGATGCGGACAGCACACAAGATCTTTAAACCACTACAGGACCGCCATACACAGGATTGCGTCTTTGCGGCGGCCCTGTTATTCCGGGTGGACGCGCCGGTGCGTCATCTTGCGAGACGCGAGATTTCGGGCAAAGCCGGACCACGCATGCGCAACGGGGGCCGGCAAAAGTTAGAGGAGTATTTCATCATCAGCCTGCCAGCCAATGATCGTCGCTGGCAGGCTGATGATTTTTAAAAAAATAGAATCAGAAGCCAGTTAACACTTTATATTTATAAATATAAGGTGTTAAATGGCTTCCCTGCTCCTCTGCTGGTCCTTTTCGTCGGTTGGTCTCAGCAGAGGAGCAGGCATCACAGTGAGTAGCCACCAAACACTTCACTTTACCCCAGATCACCCCCCAGCACCCCAATTAACCCCTTGATCACCCCTTGATCGCCCCTGTCAATCACCTAGTGAAAGGGAAAAAAGTGATCCACTGGTATTGACTGTTAGGTTTTAGGATAGTTTAGGCCCCTTGGTTAGGTAGTTAGTGATCGTTTAGCGCCCAGCCCACCGCAGTCACTGATTCACAGATTTAGCGTATCGCTAATCAGCATTTGTACTTTTATAGTATCTGTAAATGATCAGAACTGATCACAGTCAGATCTATAATAGTATTAGTGTCACCTTAGCTCACCCTCCACCCAAAACACAGTGTTTGCCTGATCAGGCCTGATCGGTCGCCCATACGTGCGTTCACCCACGCCCGCCCTGCCGCAGTGACAAAACAAAAATGTTTTTTGATCACTGCACAATCACTTTACAAACGCTACGGCGATAAAAAGAAAATCCGTTTTGAAATTTTTTATCAATCGCAGCGGCCTCCGGTACTTCGCTAGCCTCCCATTTGTAAGACAGGCTTGCTTTTTTTCTTGGGTAGTCTCAGGGAATACCCCCTAAATTCAGTTGACCAAATGGCAAACAAGGGGTATTCTTCTGAAGAGGCCTACAGGCTTCTGACCCAGTCGGATGAGGAATGGGAACCCTCATCTGACGAATCCAGCGGGTCAGAATATGAACCTGTAGAAAGCAGTGGCAGTCTGACCCAAAGTTTGGACGAGGAGGTTGAGGTCCCTGATAGCACCAGGCATACCCGTCCCCGTGTTGCTAGACCACAGGTTGCGCAGGATACGGTTCAAGGGCAGCAGAGTGGGGCTGGTGCTGTCGGATTACGTGGTGAGGCATACACCAGCAGCGCAGCCCATCCTGGACCTAGTACCAGCACTGCCGTACAACATGGTGAAGTGGCAAGCACCAGAAGGGCAGTTGAAGCTGGTACGGTGGCACGTGCATTAGTTCCCCCGTCGCAGCAACCGCACAGACAGGCCCGTAGACTTCGGGTTGAGACAGCTCAGATCGGTTCGGCACTGTTTTTTTTTTAGCTGTTCTTGACTGTGGAGCTCTTGGACTTAGTTGTGGCAGAAACAAACCGATATGCCACTGAATTTATAGCTGCCAACCCGGGAAGCTATTATGCCCAGTCTTTCCGGTGGAAACCCGTCCAAGTTTCCGAATTTAAAATTTTTCTGGGCCTTCTCCTCAAGATGGGCTTAACCAAAAAGCATGAATTGCAGTCATATTGGTCCACGAACCCAATTCATCCAATGCCCATGTTCTCTGCTGCCATGTCCAGGACACGATTTGAGACCATCCTGCGTTTCCTGCACTTTAGTGATAACAGCACCTCCCGTCCCAGAGGCCATCCAGCTTTTGACCGGCTCCACAAAATTCGGCCCCACATATCAATTGAACAACAAATTTGCAGATTTGTATACCCCTGAGCAAAAAATCTGCGTAGACGAGTCCATTATACATTTTACCGGGCGCCATGGATTCAAACAATACATCCCAAGCAAGCGCGCCCGGTATGGGGTCAAATTGTATAAGCTCTGTGAAAAGGCCACAGGCTATACCCACAAATTTTGGATCTATGAGGGTAAAGATCAGACCCTGGAGCCGGTCGGTTGCCCTGATTACCTGGGGAGCAGTGGGAAGACAGTCTGGGACTTGGTGTCACCCTTATTTGGCAAGGGGTACCATCTTTATGTGGATAATTTCTACACAAGTGTGCCCCTCTTCAGGCATTTGTTCCTAGAACAGATTGGCTGCTGTGGCACCGCGCGAACTAGTCGCCGGGGCTTCCCCAAACGGCTCGTTACCACCCGTCTTGCAAGGGGGGAGAGGGCTGCCTTGTGTAACCAAGAACTGCTCGCGGTGAAATGGAGAGACAAGCGTGACGCTTACATGCTCTCCTCCATTCACGCAGACACAACAATCCAAATTGAACAAGCAATCAGTGTCATTGAAAAGCCCCTCTGTGTCCACGACTATAATTCGCTCATGGGAGGGGTGGACTTCAATGACCAGATGTTGGCTCCTTATCTACTTTCCCGCAGGACCGGACGCTGGTATAAGAAGGTGTCTGTATATTCAATTTAATTGGCTCTGTATAATAGTTTTGTTCTCTACAGTAAGGCTGGGAGAACAGGATCCTTCCTCAAATTTCAGGAAGAGATCATCGAGAACCTCCTGTATCCAGGAGGTTCCGTGGCCCCATCCACCAGTGTAGTGAGCCGTCTACACAAGCGACATTTCCCCAGTGTCGTTGCTGGTACCTCAAACCAACCGCCACCCCGAAAAAAATGTCGTGTCTGTAGCAGGAGTGGAATAAGGCGTGACACCCGCTATTTCTGTCCTGACTGCCCTGACCACCCTGCACTATGCTTAGGGGAGTGTTTCCGGAAGTACCACACACAGGTACACTTAGCATAGGGATTGCATCTCACAGGACAGGCACACAGGGCTATTAGGGCTCAATCACACAGAGCTGCTCCTTTCACCTGGGACAAAGTGCATAATGTACTTCGCCACATCTTTGGGCGATTTGCGCTTTGCACATTGTCCCATGGGGAAGGAGAGGTTTGTCCTATAAAGGTAAAAAAAAATCACCGGTAAGCAAAAAAGTTAACGTTCTGTTCAAAAAGTTAAATAAAGTTTATATGTTCTGTTCAAATTTTATTATAAAGTTAATAAATTTATTGCGTTGCGGCCTGGTTTTTTATTTTTTGTTTTGTTTTTTTTTACCTTCCAGGTGGACCAACCGATCGACTAGCTGCAGCACTGATTGGCATTCTGACAGAAGCATTGCGCTGCTGTCAGATTACACAAAAGTCTGTGTATGCGGCGCTGCAAGATGAGATTTCACCTCTGCAGTAAAAGATACGTTTGCCAAAGCATATAAACACCGCCGCCCCCTCAGCTCATATGCCTCGGCAAACACTTTGTATATATAAATAAATAAATAAATAAATCCCGGCAATGATTTATTCATCCACATCGATTGATGTGAATGGAGCAATCGGGTTTGCCAGGGCATACTAGCTACGTGGGGATGGATGTTGGGCAGAGCTCCTATGTCCTGGCAGACGCCTTTCCCCTCCTTTTTTTTTTGGGCAGAGATTTTTTCATCCACATTGATCGATGCGAATGAGGAAATCTGTGCCGTTCATTTTTTCTTCCAGCCCAGAGGCTAAATGGAAAAAAAAAAATCTCATTACCTGTATGCTCAATATAAGGAGAATAGCAGAAACTCCTAATGCTGGCCATAAATGTAATGATTGCAGAGACCCTCAAATGCCAGGGCAGTACAAACACCCCACAAATGACCCCATTTTGGAAAGAAGACACCCCAAGGTATTCACTGAGGGGCATATTGAGTCCATGAAAGATTGAAATTTTTGTCCCAAGTTAGCGGAAAGGGAGACTGTGAGAAAAAACTAAAAAATAAATCAATTTCCGCTAACTTGTGCCCAAAAAAATAATAATTCAATGAACTCGCCATGCCCCTCATTGAATACCTTGGGGTGTCTTTTTTCCAAAATGGGGTCACATGTGGGGTATTTATACTGCCCTGGCATTTTAGGGGCCCTAAAGCGTGAGAAGAAGTCTGGGATCCAAATGTCTAAAAATGCCCTCCTAAAAGGAATGTGGGCCCCTTTGCGCATCTAGGCTGCAAAAAAGTGTCACACATGTGGTATCGCCGTACTCAGGAGAAGTTGGGGAATGTGTTTTGGGGTGTCATTTTACATATACCCATGCTGGGTGAGAGAAATATCTTGGTCAAATGCCAACTTTGTATAAAAAAAATAGATATTTCTCTCACCCAGCATGGGTATATGTAAAAAGACACTACAAAATACATTGCCCTACTTCTTCTGAGTACGGCGATACCAGATGTGTGACACTTTCTTGCAGCCAAGGTGGGCAAATGGGCCCACATTCCAAAGAGCACCTTTCGGATTTCACAGGCCATTTTTTACAGATTTTGATTGCAAACTACTTTGCACACATTTGGCCCCTAAAATGCCAGGGCAGTATAAGTACCCCACAAGTGACCCCATTTTGGAAAGAAGACACCTAAAGGTATATTCCACTAACTTGTCACCAAAAATAAAAACTTCCATGAACTCACTATGCCCATCATGAAATACCTTGGGGTGTCTTCTTTCCAAGACAGGGACAGTCACACACACGCAGGGACAGTCACACACAGGGACAGACACACACACACACAGGGACAGACACACACACACACACACAGAGACAGACACATACACAGGGACAGACACATACACAGGGACAGACACACACAGGGACAGACATACACACAGAGACAAAAAATAAAAAGTTCTATGAACTCACTATGCCCATCAGCGAATACCTCAGGGTGTCTACTTTCCGAAATGGGGTCATTTGTGGGGGTTTTCTACTGTCTGGGCATTGTAGAACCTCAGGAAACATAACTGGTGCTCAGAAAGTCAGAAAGTGGAAATTGACATTTTTGTACTGTAACGGACTGTTTCAGCAGACAAGGGGTTAAAATCCGTTTAGACGATATGCCCCTTTCTGAGAGACAGGCACAGCTACTGCAGAACACCAAACTCCCGAACTGGATACAAAATAGCACTCCAAACTGGAACCTCGCGAATAGCTGCTAGCAGACGAACAGGAAAAGCATACAATCAGCTTACACTCCTGGCAATCAGTCTCTAACAGCATACAGGAAATCCCCCCAATAACGAGACAAGGCTCTGTGTTGAGGGTCAAGCAGTGGTCTGACTGTACTTCAGGTACAGCCTCTTTTATTCATAAAAAGCAAACATAGTACTGCCCACAGGGTTTTGAAATCCAACCAATCAATATCTTACAACACACACAATGCAAGTACAGCAACCAATCGTTCACGCCCCCTAGAGGACCAGAAGGGAGACTGCGACACAGAACAGATACAACACATCCCCACAATGCATCATGGTTTCCTCCTCTCTGTCCCGGAGACAACCGAGGGCAATCCAATTATCTCTCAGGACAAAGGGAGATCGCCAATACACATGTGGAGACAACAGGACAGACATCACCATTTAAACACACAATGGGACAATGGCACAATGGAATAATAGAAACACACCCAGCATATTCCTCCCAAGCTGACAAGTTACACTTATTATAAATTGTTACAACTTTGTGAGGTTACATTGTCCATACATATAACTTACATCAATTTAAACAGTATAACTTGGGGACAAACCTATCCAAAATTCCATGGAATAGGTTTAGGGGTTTAAAAGTTAGTATGGGCCATAATCCTGAGGCAAGAGGCGTTTAAACAGGCCTCTCCAAAACACTGTGGCGAGGTTGGTTTTGCCACACATCTCCCCCCCCAGGGAAGACTAACCAGATACCTGACCTCACGCCGGTCGGTACCTGAGTTAGTCTGGCAGCCCACCCACAACCCAATACTGGACCTGTTGAATTTAGTAGCCTGTCTCTGTCCAGTGAATCCACCAAGATTATATTGGTAGCTGGTACTCCCGGTCTCTGTGTTGCTCCCTGGCTTGGAGTGGAGGTTGCTTTGTGGGCAGGTATCAGCGGTACTCTGCCCTGGTGCCAGCGTTACCATAGAATAAGCCTGGTTGGAGCCTGGTTGTTGGAGGGGGAGACCGACTGTCTCCGCTCCCAATACAGTGTCCTGCTGCTGGGGAAAGGAGACTGGGCTCTCTATTCCCTGCTGGACACTCTGCCGCTGGGGGACAGGACCGACTGTCTCTGCCCCCTGTAACTCCGCCTGCCGCTGGGGAATGGAGACTGGGCTCCCAATTCCCTGTACATCACACGGCCGCTGGGGAATGGAGACTGGGCTCCCAATTCCCAAAAAATCATGCTGCTGCTGGGGGGCAGGAACAACTACCTCTGCCCCCTGTAACTCAGCCTGCCGCTGGGGAGGGAGGACGTTGCTCTCCTCTCCCTGCATTTCACACTGCCTTCCCGGCATATCACTCTGCTGCTGGGGGGCAGGAAAAACTACCTCTGCCCACTGTAACTCAGCCTGCCGCTGGGGAGGGAGGACGCTGCTCTCCTCTCCCTGCACTTCACACTGCCGCTGGGGAATGGAGACTGGGCTCCCAATTCCCTGCAATTCACACTGCCGCTGGGGAATGGAGACTGGGCTCCCAATTCCCTGCAATTCACACTGCCGCTGGGGAATGGAGACTGGGCTCCCTCTGTCCCGCAACTGTAACTTCCGATGGAGGTCCACCCAACGTGGCAGCTGACCGTCACCTTCTGCCCGGTATAGTAGGGTCTTGAACACTAGACTCCTCACGAACTTCACGGATTTCTCAGCTGGATTGGGTCCGAAGAAGTTCAGCCGCAACCACATCATACGGTCAAATTCCTCAACAGAGTATCTGTACTCCACTGCTGGTTCCATCCTGGTGCTTTTAGGGTCGCTGTACTAAGACATGCGTTGCCCTTAAGTTGTAAAATCCAAAGAAATGGTGTCTCCTGTAGCTGTCCTTCTGGCTGTAGGAACGATCCCGCTGCTTGCCACCAATTGTAACGGACCGTTTCAGCAGACAAGGGGTTAAAATCCGTTTAGGCGATATGCCCCTTTCTGAGAGACAGGCACAGCTACTGCAGAACACCAAACTCCCGAACTGGATACAAAATAGCACTCCAAACTGGAACCTCGCGAATAGCTGCCAGCAGACGAACAGGAAAGGCATACAATCAGCTTACACTCCTGGCAATCAGTCTCTAACAGCATACAGGGAATCCCCCCAATAACGAGACAAGGCTCCGTGTTGAGGGTCAAGCAGTGGTCTGACTGTACTTCAGGTACAGCCTCTTTTATTCACAAAAAACAAACATAGTACTGCCCACAGGGTTTTGAAATCCAACCAATCAATATCTTACAACACACACAATGCAAGTACAGCACCAATCGTTCACGCCCCCTAGAGGACCAGAAGGGAGACTGCGACACAGAACAGATACAACACATCCCCACAATGCATCATGGTTTCCTCCTCTCTGTCCCGGAGACAACCGAGGGCAATCCAATTATCTCTCAGGACAAAGGGAGATCGCCAATACACATGTGGAGACAACAGGACAGACATCACCATTTAAACACACAATGGGACAATGGCACAATGGGATAATAGAAACACACCCAGCATATTCCTCCCAAGCTGACAAGTTACACTTATTATAAATTGTTATAACTTTGTGAGGTTACATTGTCCATACATATAACTTACATCAATTTAAACAGTATAACTTGGGGACAAACCTATCCGAAATTCCCTGGAATAGGTTCAGGGGTTTAAAAGTTAGTATGGGCCATAATCCTGAGGCAAGAGGCGTTTAAACAGGCCTCTCCAAAACACAGTGGCGAGGTTGGTTTCGCCACATGTACCATAGTTTGTAAACGCTATAACTTTTACCCAAACCATTTTTTTTTTTTTACCCAAACATTTTTTTTTTATCAAGGACATGTAGAACAATAAATTTAGAGAAAAATGTATATATAGATGTCGTTTTAAAAAAAAAAAATTACAACTGAAAGTGAAAAATTTCATTTATTTGCAAAAATTTCATAAAATTTCGATTAATAACAAAAAAAGTAAAAATGTCAGCAGCAATGAAATACCACCAAATGAAAGCTCTATTAGTGAGAAGAAAAGGAGGTAAAATTCATTTGGGTGGTAAGTTGCATGACCGAGCAGTAAACGGTGAAAGTAGTGTAGTGCAGAATTGTAAAAAGTGGTCTGGTCATTAAGGGTGTTTAAGCTAGGGGGGCTGAGGTGGTTAAAGTGAATGGGTTCACATACGATCAGCGAAAAAATGCGGACAGAAACAACTGTTGTGCCCATGAGCCCTAAAGTTTATGAAAATGTACAAATTTTAACAAATGTCCCTTGGGTGATATTAATTTGTGAACAATCATTTTAGCCAATGTTGGTCTGATCACGATTCCACAATCTTTCCATCAAAGAACAATCCCCAAAAGATGAGGAGTCCATCTCCTGATGTCATTGGACACGTATGACAATATAGAGGTAAATGTGTATGGCAGTGTATGTTCAACCACACGACCCAGTGGAGTGCCAACCATTCTCTTCTCTGTGTTTGTATAACCCTCAGCCCCCTTCTATCTAATGTGTACGGCCATCTCTGGAGACACTGTAGAGCCAGAGATTGAGTGAAGGCTGAAGAGACGGACAGAAATGTATACAGAGATCTATTGTTCAGAGGAGAGCGGGTGGTGAACAGACGCACACTCATACACACACTCAGTGAGTCTCACCGGCTTTGCCTTTTAAGTGACAATTTGCAGCGGCTTTTTCTTCTTCAGTCCTTGCCATAGTTTGAGATTTTTCCGTCTTCTAGTGACAGAGTAAGCTTATTTCCCCGATTCTCTCTGCTGAAGAATCCAGACAGAGTGCATAGGTTTCGTTTCACACACAGTTAGAACCCAAGCAACGCCTCACCAGTCGTCTCATTATCCAATCTTGTTTTCAGAGCTCTAGCTGCCCAAATGTCAGTGGTTTTTCTAGTTCAGACAGGAATAAAGGGTGAAACACACACGTAGGGACACACACACACACAGGGACAGAATCACACACACGGACAGGGACAGACACACAGGGTGAGACACACACGTAGGGACACACACACACACAGGGACAGACACACACACACGGACAGGGACAGACACACACTCACACAGGGAAAGACACACAGGGGGAGACACACACACACACAGGGACAGACACACGCACACACAGGGACAGACATACACACAGGGATTGACACACATACACAGGGACAGACACACACAGGGAGACACACACACACACACGGGCACACAGACACACTCACACACACAGGGAGACACACAAACAGGGACACATGCAGGGTCAGACACAAACACTCACGGAGGGGCAGGCACACACACAGTGACATACACATACTCACACAGGGACAGACACACACACACAGGGACAGACACACACACACACAGGGACAGACATACAGACACACACACACAGGGTCAGACAACACACACACAGGGACAGACAACACACACGCACAGACACACACAGGGACAGACACACACACAGTGACAGCCACACACAGGGACAGACACAGACACACACACACAGGGACAGACACACACACACACACAGGGACAGACACACACAGCTAGGCCTCACCACACTGCAGCCTGGCTCATCTCTGTACAGGATCACAGCTATCTGCTCCTCCGGCTCCTCCCCCACTGGTCACATGGGCGGATGACATCAGGAAGGTCCTTTAGCCCAGTAGGAAACTCCACCTACCTTGTTCTGGGGCCGCCCACCCCAGCAGTGCACTTAGCAAAAATTATCTGCATTGCTGGGGTAAGCTGCCCTAGAATTCAGAACAGCCAGTTTGAGGAAGACCAGAACATGGCTGCAGGAGCAGGCACAGTGGGCCTTGGCACTTGCCTGGGTATGCAGGGTGCTGACGCCAGCCCTGCATATACCCACATGTAGGTCATTTAATGCCCACAAATAGACTGGACTGAATTTGATGTGGAACATCCCTATTTATGTGTTCTCAGTATGAGATTAGTCACCCGGAGTCATTTAACCCCTTAGTGACCAAGCCTGTTTGGGCCTTTTACCGCCTCCGGACCGCCTAACGCGGCCGCCGAGACGCGAGATGACGCGCTTAGCCGGCCCAAGCATGCGCATCGCGGGCCGGCAAAAGTTAGAGGGGGGTCACGTCACCAGCCTGCCAGCCAATGATCGTGGTTGGCAGGCTGGCGATTTTTAAAATCACCATTCAGAAGCCAGTTAACACATCATATTTGTAAATATGATGTGTTATATGGCTGCCCTGCTCCTCTGCTGGTCCTTTTCGTCGGTTGGTCTCAGCAGAGGAGCAGGCATCACAGTGAGTAGCACCAAACACTACACTTAGCCCCAGATCACCCCCTATCACCCCAATTAACCCCTTGATCACCTCTTCTTGCCCCTGTCAATCACTAGTGAAAGGGAAAAAAGTGATCAGTGTAAACTGTCACTTTTTTTTTCACTGGTATTGACTTTTAGGTTTTAGGGATAGTTTAGGCCCCTTGGTTAGGTAGTTTAGCGATCGTTTAGCGCCCAGCCCACCGCACCGCAGTCACTGATTCGCTGATTAGCGTATCGCTAATCACAGTGGCGGATTATAATTGGGGCGTTTGGGTCTGTAGCCCCGGGCCCGGCATCCCTGGGGGCCCAACACGCGCAAACTACGATGTGGCACGGGAAAGCATAGTTCCCTGCCCCCCGAACACCGCTATAGGCTTTAGGCCTAAAGCCTATGCAGTAGTAAAATCCCTGCGTAGGCGAGCATGATGACATCATTGCGCGCCTGTGCCCGGACACAGCACTGACGTGTGTGTGCAGCGCGCCTGCCTACTATCTACGAGTTAGCGCCTACTGGGACCCAGGTATTGGCTTTTATTTTTATTTTTTTGTGTGTGCCAACTTTGGGGGACATTACTGGGGGGCACAGGAGAATATTACTGAAGGGACAGTAGGGGGCAAACTACTACGAGGGGGCAAATTACTAGTGTGGGAAACAATACTGTGGGGGCTGTGAGGAGGAAAATTACTACCGTGGGGGGAATTAATACTGTGTGGGCAGTGTGGAGAAATTAATACTGCGGGGGCAAACTACTATATGGGGGTAGTGTGGGGGATGCTGCTATTGGGTAGGAACTATAGGGGCATTTCTATTACAAGGACATAATAGGGGACATGATTTTTCAGGGACACTATACAGGCATTATTACCTGGAGCACAATATAGGATGTTATTATTACTGGAGGCACTCTAGGGGACATTTTAATTGCTGTAGACACTATAGGGACATTTGGGGGTCATTTATCAAACTGGTGTAACATAGAACTGGCTTAGTTGCCCATAGCAGCCAATCAGATTCCACTTTTAATTTTAGACCGCTCCTTTTGAAAATGAAAGGTGGAATCTGATTGGTTGCTATGGGCAACTAAGCCAGTTGTAATTTACACCAGTTTGATAAATGAGCCCCATTATGAGAAATCTAACATGTCTGTGTAAAAAAAAACCTCTGTAGAGACGAGATGCGGCTGAAATAATTTGTCATGGCGTTCTGGGGCAAACGGAGGAGAAGAGGAAAGAGAAGATCTACATGACAGGAGATGTCACTGGAAGTAAGAGGTATGTGGTGCTGTATTCTATTATATGTAGAGTGGGCTCATTACTGTGAGCTGCGTCTCATCTTCTCCTCCAAGTCCTTTTTCTAATTATAATTTACCATATTTTTCACTTTATAAGACGCCCCCCCCCCCCCCCCCTCAAAATGGAGGGAAGAAGTCAATGCATCTTATAAAGCGAATGTGCCCAGAAATATGGCAGTCACATTGCAGGCTGTTATCTAGAGATGCACCTCCAGTGTTAATAATGTGAGGTGGCGCCCTCTAGTAGGAAATGTGGGGCGGCCGGCGGTCATTGAAGCTAAATGCCACCAGCACCATGTTTAAAGGATAACTCATATTTCTTTTTATTTGCTAGTTTATTTCAGCTAGGCATGTATACCTCAGTTAGTCAATGATTGCCAAAAGATCTGTAAATTTGTAGTTACCTTATAATAACAGCTTTCATTAATGTCCTCTGTCCCTTTCCACTGCTCCCTTAAAAGACAGTTGCTAGGGCTCATCTGTCTCGGGCTAGGAAGACAGAGGGGCGGTCCTTCACACTGCATGCCTGCATTAGGCTTCAGAGTGAGGAGGCGTGTCTCTCAGTAATCCAATCTGATTGGCTTGCAGGAAGCTGCTGGCTACAGCATGTTTGTATGTGACCCGAGGGAATGTAGTTTTGGCCTCAGAGAACTGTCAGAGGAGCCATCTTGAAAAGATCCTCATAATGTAGGATTCAAAGCTGTAACTATGGGGAAAACTCAAGGAAAACAGTGGTGTGTGAAGAAACTAAAGATTGCTTTATGCATAATGCTGCTGCAGCAGTAACATATGCTAAAATAGATTTTTTGATGAATATATGACAGTTATCCTTTAATAGGACGTGTGAGCGCTCAGTCTGCTGTTGCTTAGCAGCACTGACGCTGTGCTGTCCTCCGAACCACACCTCCCTCCCCTACTGTGATGCTCCCTGGCACTGCTGCCCTGTATGTTTAGCCGATTGGTGGTAAGCACGGCGGGAACTGCTGCTCTGCCGCCTCCACCAATCAGTTTAGTCAGATGCCCGACTGCTCGCCACTACCAACTGCTCGTCACTACTGAACCTTCGGCCCCCCAAGTCAGCACTGCTTTCCCCTGGGACTACTGGGCTGTCTCTACCTGAGACTTGGTGAGTGACTGCCTGGATATAAAGAAATGGAGCTCAAGGGCCGACCTGGAAAAATACGTATTACATATGGCTATAACCTCTCCTCATCTACAGGAATACACCCATGTACTGCAGAATATGGGTGCAGTGATGGTCAGTTCGCCAGCGAACACATGCGGGCTGCCATCTTTAGTAAGGTAGACTCACCCGTCCAGCGATGCACAGGTAAGCCCTTACCTGTGCCTGTGCCGGGAGCCGGTCTTAAATCAAATGCAGTCACCAGGAGCAGGCAGTTCCGAGAACAACCGCCGGGGGTCTTCATCGGGCTGTTCTCGGAACTGCCTGCTCCCGGTGACTGCATTTGATTTCAGACCGGCTCCTGGCACAGGCACAGGTAAGGGCTTTACCTGTGTATCGCCGGATGGGCGAGTCTATCTTAGTAAAGATGGCAGCCCACATTTGTTCGCTGGCGAACACTGCAAACTGACCATTACTGCATGGGTGCACTCTTTAGGATGAGGGGGGTTATAGTCACATTTAATATACACACTGTCCAGGAGCTGTACTATTATTGACCTGTGTATATTAAATGAGACCATAAGCCCCCTCATCTATAGGAACACACCCATGTACTGCAGTACATGGGTGCATTCCTATGGATGAGGGGGGTTATAACACAGGTGAATTACGGTACACTGGACAGTGTTTATATTATATGACTATAACCCCCTTCATCCATAGATATGCACCCATGTACTGCACATGTTTTAGCCCACCTTTTGGTTGAAAATATGTTTTTATCATTTTCCTCCTCTAAACCTGGGGTGCGTCTTACATTCAGGTGCGTCTTATAAAGCGAAAAATACTGTATGTATTTTAAATTTGGCAACTAAAAATGTAATTTGGCTCCTAAATTTTTCAGTTTAGGAGCCAATGACTCCTGGGTATTTTTGCAGTCCTATGTAACACTACAGATAGAATAAGATAAAAGGGTTCTCTGGGATTTATGTATTGATGGGGGTCCGACTCCTGGCACCCTAGCCAATAAGCTGTTTGAGGAGACCACAATGTTCCAGTAAGCGCCGCAGCCTCTTTGCTCAGCGCCGTAATTTGATAGCACTGCGCTTTGTATTGCAGCTCAGCCCCAATCAGTCGGATGAAACTGAGCTTCACCTAGGCCATGTAACGATGAATGTGATGTCATATGGCCTAGGAAGAGACTGTGGCGCTCACGAAGCACAGCAGCCTCTTCATATAGGAAAAAAAACTTGAAATTGAGGGAGGGGCCCGAGTTGGGTAGACAGCCCCGGGCCCATCATGCACTTAATCCGCCCCTGGCTAATCAGCTTTTGTACTTTTATAGTATCTGTAAGTGATCAAAACTGATCACAGTCAGATCTATAATAGTATTAGCGTCACCTTAGTTCTCCCTCCACCCAAAACGCAGTGTTTGCCGGATCAGGCCTGATCGGTCGCCCACACGTGCGTTAACCCACGCCCACCCTGCCAAAAAATATATTTTTTTTTATCACTGCACAATCACTTTACAAGCGCTGCGGCAATAAAAAAATCAGTTTTGATATTTTTTATCAACCGCAGCGGCCTCCGGTACTTCACTAGCCTCCCATTTGTAAGACAGGCTTGCTTTTTTTCTTGGGTAGTGTCAGGGAATACCCCTAAATTTAGTAGCCCAAATGTCAAACAGGGGGTACTCTTCTGAAGAGGCCTACAGGCTTCTGACCCAGTCGGATGAGGAATGGGAACCCTCATCTGACGAATCTAGCGGGTCAGAATATGAACCTGTAGAAAGCAGTGGCAGTCTGACACAAAGTTCGGACGAGGAGGTTGAGGTCCCTGATACCACCAGACGTACCCGGCCCCGTGTTGCTAGACCACAGGTTGCGCAGGATCCGCTTCAAGGGCAGCAGAGTGGGGCTGGCGCTGTCGGGTTACGTGGTGAGGCATACACCAGCAGCGCAGCCCATCCTGGACCTAGTACCAGCACTGCCGTACAACATGGTGAAGTGGCGAGCACCAGAAGGGCAGTTAAAGCTGGTACGGTGGCACGTGCAGTAGTTACCCCGTCGCAGCCACCGCACAGACAGGCCCGTAGACCCCCTAGAATCCCTGAGGTGCTGGCAAATCCTGATTGGCAGTCCCCAACTTCAGCCGCACCATTAGTTCCCCGCCCAGTCTGGAGTTCGCGTTGAGACAGCTCAGATCGGTTCGGCCCTGGGATTTTTTTAGCTGTTCTTGACTGCGGAGCTCTTGGACTTAGTTGTGGCAGAGACAAACCGGTATGCCACTCAATTTATATCCGCCAACCCGGGAAGCTTTTATGCCCAGCCTTTCCGGTGGAAACCAGTCCAAGTTTCCGAATTAAATTTTTTTCTGGGCCTTCTCCTCAACATGGGTCTAACCAAAAAAGCATGAATTGCGGTCAGAACCCAATTCATCACATGCCCATGTTCTCTGCTGCCATGTCCAGGGCACGATTTGAGTGCGTTTCCTGCACTTTAGTGATAACACCACCTCCCGTCCCAGAGGCCACCCAGCTTTTGACCGACTTCACAAAATTCAGCCCCTTATAGACCACTTCAACCAGAAATTTGCAGATTTGTATACCCCTGAGCAAAACATCTGCGTAGACAAGTCCCTAATACAGGGATCAGCAACCTTCGGCACTCCAGCTGTTGTGAAACTTCAACTCCCAGCATGCAAATCTACTCGGCTATTCTTGTAATGCCCACAGAAGTGAAAAGAGGATTCTGGGAATTGCAGTTTCAGAACATCTGGAGTGCCGGAGGTTGCTGATCCCTGCCCTAATACATTTTACCGGGCGCCTTGGCTTCAAACAATACATCCCAAGCAAGCGCGCCCGGTATGGGGTCAAATTATATAAGCTCTGTGAAAGGGCCACAGGCTATACCCACAAATTTCAGATCTATGAGGGAAAAGACCAGACCCTGGAGCCGGTCGGTTGCCCTGACTACCTGGGGAGCAGTGGGAAGACAGTCTGGGACTTGGTGTCACCCTTATTTGGCAAGGGGTACCATCTTTATGTGGACAATTTCTACACAGGTGTGGCCCTCTTCAGGCATTTGTTTCTAGAACAGATTGGCTGCTGTGGCGCCGCGCGAACTAGTCGCGTGGGCTTCCCCCAACGGCTCGTTACCACCCGTCTTGCAAAAGGGGGAGAGGGCTGCCTTGTGTAACGAAGAACTGCTCGCAGTGAAATGGAGAGACAAGCGCGACATTTACATGCTCTCCTCCATTCACGCAGACACGACAATCCAAATTGAGCGAGCAACCAGTGTCATTGAAAAGCCCCTCTGTGTCCACGACTATAATTAGCTCATGGGAGGGGTGGACTTCAATGACCAGATGTTGTCTCCGTATTTAATTTCCCGACGCACCAGACGCTGGTATAAGAAGGTGTCTGCAGGGCCGATCCTAGGGTCACAGGCGCCTGGGTGCAGAAATATTTCTGGCGCCCCCACATGGGCGTGGTTATCTTACTAACTCCTCCCCTTTACAATGTTTCTATGGCAACAACTTCAGCCCCCAACTTCAGCCCCACGAATCGGCGGCTCGGCTTAAAAAGTCAAAAAAAAAAAAGTAAAAAAAAAAGTCCCGGCGGCTCGCTCGGCCAGGGCCGGACTGGGGATAAAAACCAGCCCTGGAAAAAGTTGCACACCAGCCCCACAGCATTGCGTCATTATTTACTTGTTTATAATAGGAGAAAGCATTCATTTTAAAACACGTGTGTAAACACGAATATGAACTTTGCCCCACGATAGCTCTTTTGTAGAACCCCCATAAAAACTTACAGTTACTTGACTTGGCCCTTGGGGATCTCGGACGCCACTTCAACACTTTGGCCGGGGGCTCGGCGGAGCTGATGTTGTGCTTTAACCTAATGAGAAAGATTTCATAATAAGGATTTGGAGAAGGGGCAGAGGGATAGCAGAGCAGGGAGAGGCTGGTGCTGCTACTAGGGGGTCATACCATTGGGGAGTAATAAAGCCCACCATAATGCCCCCCCAGTAGTAATAATTCTCCTTATAATATGCAAAACATTTGTAATGCCCCCAGTTGAGCTAATGTTCCCATAATGTGCCAATATAAAATACCCCTTCTCAGTGCCCCCGTAGATGACCCCCATAGTGCCCCCCTTCCCCATAGTACCCACCATAATGTGTCCCAGTATAAAATGCCCCTATACAGAGCCCCCATATAAAATATCTTCTTTTTTAGCCTCAGTAGATGCCCCTATAGTGCCCCCCAATAATCTGCAGTAAGATGTGCCCCCATAGATGCCCCCAATCATGTGCCAGTAATAAGAGCCCCCCCACCATCATGTGCCAGTAGCCAGAGCCCCCCCATATCATGTCAGTAGCCAGAGCCCCCCCCCATATCATGTGTCAGTAGCCAGAGCCCCCCATATCATGTGACAGTAGCCAGAGTGCCCCCAATCATGTGCCAGAAATAAGAGCCCCCCCACCATCATGTGCCAGTAGCCAGAGCCCCCCCCCATATCATGTGCCAGTAGCCAGATCCCCCCCATTATCATGTGCCAGTAGCCAGAGTGCCCCCATATCATGTGCCAGTAGCCAGAGTGCCCCCATATCATGTGCCAGTAGCCAGAGTGCCCCCATATCATGTGCCAGTAGCCCCCCATATCATGTGCCAGTAGCCCCCCTTATCATGTGCCAGCCCAGTAGTCCCCCCTTATCATGTGCCAGCCCAGTAGCCCCCCTTATCATGTGCCAGCCCAGCCCAGTAGTCCCCCCTTATGTGCCAGCCCAGTAGCCCCCCTTATCATGTGCCAGCCCAGTATTGTACCTATATAAAAAAATTAAAAAAAATAATACACTTATACTTACCTCCAGCAATGCGATGCGATGCAGGCCGCCTCTTCCGTCTGTGTCCCTCGCTATACGGCTCAGGCGACGCGTCGCGATGACGTCATCGCGCCGCCTGCACCGGCCTGAGCTCTGATAGGCTGCCAGCACTAAGCCGGCAGCCTATCAGAGGAACAGGAGGGGACACACCTCTCCCTCCTCTGCCGCAGCACAGGCATCTGTATTGCCGTCCTGAGGACGGCAATACAGATGACTATGGAGATGAGCGCTTCCGCAATGGAGGCGCTCATCTCCTGCTCTGCCCTGCCGCCGGCCGCGGCCGCCCCCACTTGTCACCAGAGCCGCGGCCTTGCGGCACTCAGGCTTGCCGGCCCACCGGGAAATTTCCCGCTATCCCGGCAGGCCAGTCCGGCCCTGCGCTCGGCGCCTTTCTGGTGACAGCGCTGGGGTGCGGGGCACCCACTGCACCCCGTGTAGGATCGGCCCTGGGTGTCTGTATATTTACTTTAATTGGCTCTGTATAATAGTTTTGTTCTCTACAGTAAGGCTGGGAGAACACGATTCTTCCTCAAATTTCAGGAAGAGATCATCGAGAACCTCCTGTATCCAGGAGGTTCCGTGGCCCCATCCACCAGTGTAGTTAGCCGTCTACACGAGTGACATTTCCCCAGTGTCGTTCCTGGTGCCTCAACCCAACCGTCACCCCGAAAAAGATGTTGTGTCTGTAGCAGGAGTGGAATAAGGCGTGACACCCGCTATTTCTGTACTGACTGCCCTGACCACCCTGCCCTATGCTTTGGAGAGTGATTCCGGAAGTACCACACACAGGTACACTTAGCATAGGGATTGCATCTCGGAGGACAGGCACACAGGGCTATTAGGGCCCATTCACACACAGCTGCTACAAACCTCTCCTTTCACCTGGGACAAAGTGCATAACGCACTTCGCCACATCTTTGGGCGATTTGCGCTTTGCACATTGTCCCATGGGGAAGGAGAGGTTTGTCCTATAAAGGTAAAAAAAAAAAAAAAAAAAACACCAGTAAGCAAAAAAGTTAACGTTCAGTTTCAAAAGTTAAATAAAGTTTATATGTTCTGTTCTAAAGTTATTATAAAGTTTATTGCGTTGCGGCCTGGTTTTTTCATTTTTGTTTTGTTTTTTTTACCTTCCTAGGTGGACCAACTGATCGACTAGCTGCAGCACTGATGTGCATTCTGACAGAAGCATTGCGCTGCAAGACGAGATTTCTCCTCTGCAGTAAAAGATACGTTTGCCGAGGCATATGAGCTGAGGAGGTGGCGGTGTTCATATGCTTTGGCAAACACTTTGTATATATAAAAAAAAAATAAAAAAATCCCGGCAATGATTTATTCATCCCACATCGATTGATGTGAATGGAGAAATCTGGTTTGCCAGGGCATACGAGCTAAGTGGGATATGGATGTTGGGCGGAGCTCCTGTGTCCTGGCAGACGCCTTTCCCCTCCTTTTTTTGTTTTTTGGCAGAGATTTTTTCATCCACATTGATCGATGCGAATGAAGAAATCTGTGCCGTTCATTTTTTCTTTCAGCCCAGAGGCTGAACGGAAAAAAAAAATCTCATTACCTGTATGCTCAATATAAGGAGAATAGCATAAACTCCTAATGCTGGCCATACATGTAATGATTATTGAGACCCTTAAATGCCAGGACAGTACAAACACCCCACAAATAACACCATTTTGGAAAGAAGACACCCCAAGGTATTCGCTGAGGGGCATATTGAGTCCATAAAAAAGATTGAAATTTTGGTCTCAAGTTAGCGGAAAGGGAGATTTTATGAGAATAAAACTAAAAATAATCAATTTCCGCTAACTTGTGCCCAAAATTTTTTTTTTCTATGAACTCGGCATGCCCCTCATTGAATACCTTGGGGTGTCTTCTTTCCAAAATGGGGTCACATGTGGGGTATTTATACTGCCCTGGCTTTTTAGGGGCCCTAAAGCGTGAGAAGAAGTCTGGGATCCAAATGTCTAAAAATGCCCTACTAAAAGGAATTTGGGCCCCTTTGCGCCACTAGGCTGCAAAAAGTTTCACACATGTGGTATCGCCGTACTCAGGAGAAGTTGGGGAATGTGTTTTGGGGTGTCATTTTACATATACCCATGCTGGGTGAGAGAAATATCTTGGTCAAATGCCAACTTTGTATAAAAAAAATGGGAAAAGTTGACTTTTGCTGAGATATTTATCTCACCCAGCATGGGTATATGTAAAATGACACCCCAAAACACATTCCCCAACTTCTCCTGAGTACGGCGATACCACATGTGTGACACTTTTTTGCAGCCTAGGTGGGCAAATGGGCCCACATTCCAAAGAGCACCTTTCGGATTTCACAGGGCATTTTTTACAGATTTTGATTTCAAACTACTTCTCACGCATCTGGGCCCCTAAAATGCCAGGGCAGTATAACTACCCCACAAGTGAGCCCATTTTGGAAAGAAGACACCCCAAGGTATTCCATGAGGGGCATGGCAAGTTCCTCGAATTTTTTATTTTTTGTCACAAGTTAGCGGAATATGAGACTTTGTAATTAAAAAATAAAATAAAAATCATTTTCCACTAACTTGTGACAAAAAATTTTTCTAGGAACTCGCCATGCCCCTCACGGAATACCTTGGGGTGTCTTCTTTCCAAAATCGGGTCACTTGTGGGGTAGTTATACTGCCCTGACATTTTAGGGGCCCATATGCGTGAGAAGTAGTTTGAAATCAAAATCTGTAAAAAAATGCCCTGTGAAATCCGAAAGGTGCTTTTTGGAATGTGGGCCCATTTGCCTACCTAGGCTGCAAAAAAGTGTCACACATGTGGTATCGCCGTACTCAGGAGAAGTTGGGGAATGTGTTTTTGGGTGTCATTTTACATATACCCATGCTGGGTGAAAGAAATATCTTGGCAAAAGACAACTTTAGAGAAAAGAAGGGGAGTAAGCACACCTATGGTCCAGGTGTTGTGAGTGCTCACTCCCCTTCTTTTCTCTATTATTTTACTATTAGGTCGGGCACTCGATTTTGAGCTAGCAGCACCCATCATAGCCACTAGGTGAAGAGCCAACCACTCATTTATTTAAAAGACAACTTTTCCCATTTTTTTATACAAAGTTGGCATTTGACCGAGATATTTATCTCACCCAGCATGGGTATATGTAAAATGACACCCCAAAACACATTCCCCAACTTCTCCTGAGTACGGCGATACCACATGTGTGACACTTTTTTGCAGCCTAGATGCGCAAAGGTGCCCAAATTCCTTTTAGGAGGGCATTTTTAGACATTTGGATCCCAGACTTCTTCTCACGCTTTAGGGCCCCTAAAAAGCCAGGGCAGTATAAATACCCCACATGTGACCCCATTTTGGAAAGAAGACACCCCAAGGTAGTCAATGACGGGCCTGGCGAGTTCATAGAATTTTTTTTTTGTGGGCATAAGTTAGCGGAAATTGATTTTCTTTTTTGTTTTTTCTCACAAAGTCTCACTTTCCGCTAACTTGGGACAAAAATTTCAATCTTTCATGGACTCAATATGCCCCTCAGCGAATACCTTGGGGTGTCTTCTTTCCAAAATGGGGTCATTTGTGGGGTGTTTGTACTGCCCTGGCATTTGAGGGTCTCCGCAATCATTACATGTATGGCCAGCATTAGGAGTTTCTGCTATTCTCCTTATATTGAGCATACGGGTAACGAGATTTTTTTTTTCCGTTCAGCCTCTGGGCTGAAACAAAAAATGAACGGCACAGATTTCTTCATTCGCATCGATCAATGTGGATGAAAAAATCTCTGCCCAAAAAAAAAGGAGGGGAAAGGCGTCTGCCAGGACATAGGAGCTCTGCCCAACATCCATACCCACTTAGCTAGTATGCCCTGGCAAACCAGATTTCTCCATTCATATCAATCGATGTGGATGAATAAATCATTGCCGGGATTTTTTTTTTTTTATATACAAAGTATTTGCCAAAGCATAGGAACACCGCCGCCTCTTCAGCTCGTATGCCTCGGCAAACGTATCTTTTACTGCAGAGGAGAAATCTCGTCTTGCAGCGCCGCATACACCGACTTTTGTGTAATCTGACAGCAGTGCAATGCTTCTGTCAGAATGCACATCAGTGCTGCAGCTAGTCGATCGGTTGGTCCACCTGGAAGGTAAAAAAAAATAGAAAAAACCAGGCCGCAACGCAATAAATTTTATTAACTATATAATAACCTTTGAACAGAACATATAAACTTTAACTTTTGGAACTGAACGTTAACTTTTTTGCTTACTGGTGTTTTTTTTTTTGCTTCTTTATTTACCTTTATAGGACAAACCTCTCTTTCCCCATGGGACAATGTGCAAAGCGCAAATCGCCCAAAGATGTGGCGAAGTGCATTATGAACTTTGTCCCAGGTGAAAGGAGAGGTTTGCATCAGCTCTGTGTGTGAATGGGCCCTAATAGCCCTGTGTGCCTGTCCTGTGAGATGTGATCCCTATGCTAGGTGTACCTGTGTGTGGTACTTCCGGAAACACTCCCCTAAGCATAGGGCAGGGTGGTCAGGGCAGTCAGAACAGAAATAGCGGGTATTAAGACAAGACAAATGGACGGCACTGCGCTTTCTTTAAGGTCCGGGTGCGCAGTCAGTAGGTCGGATCCCTCAAGATATATATTTAGAAAGACCAGCACTACATTTTTTCTTTGCTGAAAGGAACTTCTTTATTCGTCACCCATGTGTGACGCGCGTTCCGGCATAAATATTTGCCTTTATCAAATAACAGGTGATGGTAGCTCAATACAACATGTGCAATGCACCATTTAAATACACCTTTTGAATTGCCCGCCCCCTAATCACGTGAGCGGTCATGTGACCAGATTGAAGGCATATGTCCCCAGTCACATGACCAGTCACCTGATTGTGACATCATGTTGCTATGCAACACTAATACAAACAAAACTCAATCAATAGAAAAAGAAGAAACGGAACATGGTAGAGTATGTATCTACATTCATACACTACTACAGCGTCTGAGTCATCAGTAATCCATTGTAGAACCGAATACCAACATATTTTGGTATGCATATGTTCATTTAACATCATATGTTCCATGTGTTAATTCAAATGAAGCTATTCAGTGAATATTCTTTATTGAGGCCTTTAGGGGCCAGCGTCTCGAGCCGATGGATCCAATATGCTTCAGGCTGGTGGAGCATCTGGATCCGATTTCCTCCACGTCGAGGTAGGGTCACTTGAAAGCGCAATTGTGAGATATGGTGTTTTTTCTCAATGAAGTGTTGAGGGATAGGTAACAAAATATTTTCTTTCCTGATTGTAGACTTGTGTTTCCCCACTCTATCTTTTATACGCATTGTTGTTTCTCCAACATAGCACAGTCCACAAGGACATTTTAGTAAAAAAATAACAAAACTGCTGTGACATGTAAAGTGACCCCGTACTGGGATTTGTTGTCCTGTATGTGGGTGTGATATGTTGGAGCCCTTAATGACATTGGAACAATGAACACAGTTCAGACAGGGAAATGTTCCCTTCCTGACTGTGGAGAGAGTGAGCTGTCGCATGGACGTCCTGCCACTGCCTACGTCTGCCCGGATAATCTTATCTCTGATATTTTTATTACGTTTATAACACATCATGGGTAATTCCTTAAATTCCTGAACTGCAGGGTATGATCTTTGTAAGATATTCCAATATTTATTGGCTATTGCTCTAACTCGATCCATCCAGGGGTGGTATTTGACGATTCATGGTATTCTCTGTGTTTTCTCTGTCTTTTTTTGTAGTTCTATGGGATTTTCTACCTTATTTCCCTGTTCACGTAACAGCTGGGATGGATAACCTCTATCCACAAATTTTTGTGTCATTTCCTGCATCGTAAGACCATGTGTGTCAGGATCCTGTACAATTTTGGCCACTCTCTTGAATTGTGAGAATGGCAATGATTTTTTTATAGTTGCAGGGTGATTACTATGGAATGATAACAGGCTATTTCTATCAGTTTCTTTGACATGTAAGTCAGTTGTGATCCTGTTATTCATTCCCCTAATCACCCATGTGTCAAGGAAGGAGACACGTTGTGGATCTTGGTGCAGTGTGAACTTCAATTCAGGTCTTATGCAGTGTCCCAGGGGGTCAGTAGTGTAACTTTAGGTATGCTGGGCTTTGTAGTGCAGAGTAACCCACTAACCTGGGATTCACTGTCGTCTTCAATCGGGGAAGATACTGGAACAGGCAGTACATAAATGTCGTGACGCCAGTGTCAGTTGAACGGTGACACACCGTGTAATGATAGGTGGAATAATGGAGTAACCCAGGTATTCATACAACAGGTTAACTTTACTGCATGGATAGGTAGTAGGGTAAACAGCCAGATAACACAGTTCCGGAGTTATTTCACACTTTATCATGCGATTAACAGTGGTGGTTCAGGCTTTTACTTACAACGAGGATAACTTCGAGACAGGCCTTCTAGGTATAGGGATTCCCTCTTATGCTACTTGCAGCAATACCCTCAAGGTCCAGACACCTAATTCTTGGTAATAACCCTTGAGTAAATACTTGGTAGAGGTATTCTTCCCTCCTGACGGCAGGCTCTGTCTTTGGAGTTCTTCAGGTATCACTATCCTGGAAAGCTGGGTGGGTATGACCCTCCACACCAGTGGTGCAATCTCTGCACTGCAGACTGAGCTCTGAACCTCTCAGCACTGAGTCTAGAAACTTCTCTCTCTTCCTGGGCTAGGCCCTAGCCTATTTATACTGAACTGGGGGCTCCCTCTGCTGGCTGTGACAAGGATTGCCGGTAACCGGCCTGACTGGCTTAAAGGGAAATACACATTACAATCTAGCAGTGTCGGGTAGCCTACCCGTATGCTGCACTTATGCTGTTAATATGATCCATAAAGGATATAAGGGTCTCAATGCCGCACCGCCATACGCAAAAAATATAGTCGATAAAACGTTTCAAAAATATACAGTGATTTTGATATAGCACATTTGGGTAGACATGCTCTCTCTCAAAATGTGCCATATAACAATTTGCGTACGGCGGTGCGGCATTGGACCCCATCGCGGTCCCACAACGCTGCTGAAAAAGTGTATCATGAAAAAGGAAATAGTTACGTCACAGGACAATAGAAAGCAGAGACAGAAAAAAATCCTTTTCAGCCTGTGTGTATGTGCTTTCAGTTAATAATGCTTGTACGGCCTGCAGGCCTT
Organism: Bufo gargarizans; assembly: GCF_014858855.1. Lineage (NCBI taxonomy): Eukaryota > Metazoa > Chordata > Amphibia > Anura > Bufonidae > Bufo > Bufo gargarizans. The sequence goes on from NC_058085.1 coordinate 383,028,014, forward strand.
TTTCATGAGTTATGCTCGTATATAGGCTACATACATCCAGGGTGACTAGGATACAATCCTGCGACAGCTCAATCTCTCTTATTGTCTCCAAAAAATGTTGTGTATCCCTAAGATATGAGGGGGCCTTTTTTGTGAGAGGGGTCAACACTTTGTCCAGAAAAATTGCAGGGGGAGAAAGGACTGAGTCCGTGGCTGCAACTATTGGGCGTCCCGGGGGCCGTTCCAAGGATTTATGCACCTTGGGGAGTGTGTAAAATATGGGTGTTACAGGGGGTTGGTTGATTAAAAATTCTGCTAACTTCTTATCAATGACATTCTGTTTTAAGTTATCATCAACCAAAGCCTGTAATTCCCGCTTAATTGCCCAGACCGGATCCCCCTGCAATATTTCATAGACATTCTGATCAGACAATTGTCCCAATATTTCCTTAATATAATATTCCTTGTCTAATATGACAAGGGCTCCCCCTTTATCCGCGGGTTTGAAGATCAGGGAGTCATCATCAGTCAAATGATTGACTACCTGTCTCTCCTCAGCGGATACATTATGGTGTATATAGTAGTCTCCTTTTTATATTTTGTAATTAACATGGAAATATCACGTTGTACCAATTGTATGTAGGTTTCACTCGGGTGATATATCTTCGGAGGCATGTATTGGCTTTTCAGTCTCAAGCCAAATTGTTGCAAATTTAACATCGATTGTGTATTCTCAATCGGGACAATGTCATGTGAAGCTACATTAGCAAAATGGCTTTCAAGCCGTATATTACGGAAAAAGCGGTTTAGATCCATGTCCAGTCCAAATGTGTCCAGACTAGCTGTAGGACTAAAGGATAGTCCCTTTTCAAGGAGTCCAATTTGGAGTGGAGAAAGATTCTTGGGGGATAGATTTAATACTAAGGTATGTTGGGTACCTGTGACCGGGTTAGGCGTGGAGCCTCGGTGTCCCCGATGATGGCGTCGGCCTGCCTGCCTGGTGATGGCCTTCTTGGGCGTCTGCGTGCTCCTAAAAAACTTGTGCGTTGACCAGTTGTAGAGTCGCTTCCAGAGTCGGAGGATGCTGTGCCTGCTCTGCGGCCAGGTCGTCGTGGTTGAGATGTAGCGGTTCCGGATTTGTCTTGCCACCTGTATACTTGATTTCTTTGATAATCCTCCATATCCCGAATATATTTTGATCGCTTTGTGGCTTGTATTGAACTTTGACGTTCGGTACATTGCTTATTAATCTTCTCTTTTAGTATATCGAAATCCTATTTTTTCAAGCAATCTTTTAATTGGGATTCAGTGGTAGAGATACTCTCCTGGCAATCCGCAATTGCTTTGGTCAAATGTTCAATCGTCAAGGTTATAATGTCCAGTGAACATTTGTTTAAAAAGCTGGCAAAACGGGTGCAATATTCAACACTTTCCCGAAAGAAAGTTGGTCGCAGGTTCACTCGCAATCCCCGTGGAATACGCTTGGAACGGTGATACTCAGCTAGAGTCGTTGCATGTAGCTGCAGAGAGACCAGGTGTTTGGAGGTTCTCTCTAGATCACGACTTCTCAGCTCACCTGGAGGTATTCTCAGAAACTCTGCCGATGAATCAATGCATGCCACTATTGCGCGGGCTTCCTCATCATCGTAGCTGTAGGTACTCATCTGTGTATTGAGCTCAAATGCACGTGCTCATACCAAAGAACCAGACGTATTAATACAAGACAAATGGACGGCACTGCGCTTTCTTTAAGGTCCGGGTGCGCGGTCAGTAGGTCGGATCCCTCAAGATATATATTTAGAAAGACCAGCACTCAGTTTTTTCTTTGCTGAAAGGAACTTCTTTATTCGTCACCCATGTGTGACGCGCGTTCCGGCATAAATATTTGCCTTTATCAAATAACAGGTGATGGTAGCTCAATACAACATGTGCAATGCACCATTTAAATACACCTTTTGAATTGCCCGCCCCCTAATCACGTGAGCGGTCATGTGACCAGATTGAAGGAAACATTGGGACAATTGTCTGATCAGAATGTCTATGAAATATTGCAGGGGGATCCGGTCTGGGCAATTAAGCGGGAATTACAGGCTTTGGTTGATGATAACTTAAAACAGAATGTCATTGATAAGAAGTTAGCAGAATTTTTAATCAACCAACACCCTGTAACACCCGTATTTTACACACTCCCCAAGGTGTATAAATCCTTGGAACGGTCCCCGGGACGCCCAATAGTTGCAGCCACGGACTCAGTCCTTTCTCCCCCTGCAATTTTTCTCTCACAAAAAAGGCCCCCTCATATCTTAGGGATACACAACATTTTTTGGAGACAATAAGAGAGATTGAGCTGTCGCAGCATTGTATCCTAGTCACCCTGGATGTATGTAGCCTATATACGAGCATAACTCATGAAAAAGGCCTGCAGGCCGTACAAGCATTATTAACTGAAAGCACATACACACAGGCTGAAAAGGATTTTTTTCTGTCTCTGCTTTCTATTGTCCTGCGACGTAACTATTTCCTATTTCAGGATACATTTTTTCAGCAGCGGTGTGGGACCGCGATGGGGTCCAATGCCGCACCGCCGTACGCAAATTGTTATATGGCATATTTTGAGAGAGAGCATGTCTACCCAAATGTGCTATATCAAAATCACTGTATATTTTGGAAACGTTTTATCAACAATATTTTTTGCGTATGGCGGTGCAGCATTGAGACCCTTATCCTTTATGGATCATATTAACAGCATAAGACCTGAATTGAAGTTCACACTGCACCAAGATCCACAACGTGTCTCCTTCCTTGACACATGGGTGATCAGGGGAATGAATAACAGGATCACAACTGACTTACATGTCAAAGAAACTGATAGAAATAGCCTGTTATTCCATAGTAATCACCCTGCAACTATAAAAAAACATTGCCATTCTCACAATTTAAGAGAGTGGCCAAAATTGTACAGGATCCTGACACACGTGGTCTTACGATGCAGGAAATGACACACAAATTTGTGGATAGAGGTTATCCATCCCAGCTGTTACGTGAACAGAGAAATAAGGTAGAAAATCCCATAGAACTACAAAAAAAGACAGAGAAAACACAGAGAATACCATGAATCATCAAATACCACCCCTGGATGGATCGAGTTAGAGCAATAGCCAATAAATATTGGAATATCTTACAAAGATCATACCCTGCAGTTCAGGAATTTAGGGAATTACCCATGATGTGTTATAAACGTAATAAAAATATCAGAGATAAGATTATCCGGGCAGACATAGGCAGTGGCAGGACGTCCATGCGACAGCTCACTCTCTCCACAGTCAGGAAGGGAACATATGCATACCATAATATGTTTGTATTCGGTTCTGCAATGGATTACTGATGACTCAGACGCTGTAGTAGTGTATGAATGTAGATACATACTCTGCCATGTTCCGTTTCTTTTTTTTCTATTGATTGAGTTTTGTTTGCATTAGTGTTACATAGCAACATGATGTCACAATCAGGTGACTGGTCATGTGACTGGGGGCGTATGCCTTCAATCTGGTCACATGACCGCTCACATGATTAGGGGGCGGGCAATTCAAAAGGTGTATTTAAATGGTGCATTGCACATGTTGTATTGAGCTACCATCACATGTTATTTGAAAAAGGCAAATATTTATGCCGAAACACGCGTCACACATGGGTGACAAATAAAGAAGTTCCTTTCAGCAAAGAAAAAACGGAGTGCTGGTCTTTCTAAATATATATCTTGAGAAATAGCGGATGTCACGCCTTATTCCACTCCTGCTACAGACATGACATCTTTTTCGGGGTGACGGGTGGGTTGAGGTACCAGCAACGACATTGGTTCTCGATGATCTCTTCCTGAAATTTGAGGAAGGATCGTGTTCTCCCAGCCTTACTGTAGAGAACAAAACTATTATATGCAGCCAATTGAATTAAATATACAGACACCTTCTTATACCAGCGTCTGGTGCGTCGGGAAACTAAATACTGAGACAACATCTGGTCATTGAAGTCAACCCCTCCCATGTGAAGGTTATAGTCGTGGACTGAGAGGGGCTTTTTAATGACTATGTTTGCTCGCTCAATTTGGATTGTCGTGTCTGTGTGAATGGAGGAGAGCATGTAAACGTCACGCTTGTCTCTCCATTTCACCGCGAGCAGTTCTTCGTTACACAAGGCAGCCCTCTACCCCCTTGCAAGACGGGAGGTAACGAGCCGTTGGGGGAAGCCCGCGCGACTAGTTTGCGCGGTGCCACAGCAGCCAATCTGTTCTAGAAACAAATGCCTGAAGAGGGCCACACTTGTGTAGAAATTGTCCACATAAAGATGGTACCCCTTGCCAAATAAGGGTGACACCAAGTCCCAGACTGTCTTCCCACTGCTCCCCAGGTAGTCAGGGCAACCGACCGGCTCCAGGGTCTGATCTTTTCCCTCATAGATCCGAAATTTGTGGGTATAGCCTGTGGCCCTTTCACAGAGCTTATACAATTTGCCCCATACTGTGTCTCCTCCATGGGAGTTGGTGCCATCCTGGAGGAGACACAGTATGGGTAATTGTCCTTCTTTCTATCCATGAATTTTTTGCACATGCACTTTAATGAATGATCATGTTGGACGAATAAGGACCTGTATCCGCTGTTTCCTCCAGTGATGTTGTTTTTATCTCTTGCACCAATTTCTTTTTAATCATGTCTGTAATGAATTGTGATTTTTGAAATAAAGGATTTAATTTAGTATAATTGGTCTGGCATTTTCTATGTAGGTTGTATGTATCATGATGGCTGCCACAGGCTTAATCAGTTACTTGAATAAATAATCATACCATGGTTGGGGTAGATATCGGATGTTACATGTAGTACAGGTAGAGAGCATTACAGTACATGTTGTACAGGTAGAGAGCAGTATAGTACATGTAGTACAAGTAGAGAGCAGTACATCACATGTACTACAGGTAGAGAGCAGTATAGTACATGTACTACAGGTAGAGAGCAGTATAGTACATGTAGTACAAGTAGTGAGCAGTACATCACATGAACTACAGGTCGAGAGCAGTATAGTACATGTATTACAGTTACAGAGCAGTACAGTACATGTATTACAGGTAGAGAGCAGTACAGTACATGTAGTACAGGTAGAGAGCAGTACATGTACATGAAGAGAGCAGTACAGTAAATGTAGTACAGGTAGAGAGCAGTACATTAAATGTAGTACAGGTAGAGAGCAGTACAGTACATGTAGTACAGGTAGAGAGCAGTGCAATACATGTATTATAGGTAGAGAGCAGTACAGTACGTGTACTACAGGCAGAGAGCAGTACAGTACATGTAGTACAAGTAGTGAGCAGTACAACACATGTAATACATGTAGAGAGCAGTACAGTACATGTAGCACAGGTAGAGAGCAGTGCAATACATGTAGTATAGGTAGAAAGCAGTATAGTACATGTAGTACAGGTAGAGAGGAGTACAGTACATGTAGTACAGGTAGAGAGCAGTACAGTACATGTAGTACAGGTAGAGAGCAGTACAGTAAATGTACTACAGGTAAAGAGCAGTACAGTACATGTAGTACAGGTAGAGTTCAGTATAGTACATGTATTGCATGTAGAGAGCAGTACAGCACATGTAGTACAGGTAGAGAGCAGTACAGTACATGTGGTACAGGTAGAGAGCAGTACAGTACATGAAGTACATGTAAAACAGGTAGAGAGCAGTATAGTACATGTATTACATGTAGAGAGCAGTACAGCACATGTAGTACAGGTAGAGAGTAGTACATGTAGTACAGGTAGAGAGCAGTACATGTAGTACAGGTAGAGAGCAGTATAGTACATGTAGTACAGGTAGAGAGCAGTACAGCACATGTAGTTCATGTAGTACAGGTAGAGAGCAATACAATACATGTAGTACAGGTAGAGAGCAGTACAGTACATGTAGTACAGGTAGAGAGCAGTACAGTACATGTAGTATAGGTAAAGAGCAGTGCAGTACAGTACATGTAGTATAGGTAGAGAGCAGTACAGTACATGTATTACAGGTAGAGAGTAGTACAGTACATGTAGTACAGGTAGAGAGCAGTACAGCACATGTAGTACAGGTAGAGAGTAGTACAGTACATGTAGTACAGGTAGAGAGTAGTACAGTACATGTAGTACAGGTAGAGAGCACTACAGTACATTTAGTACAGGTAGAGAGCACTGCAGTACATGTAGTACAGGTAGAGAGCACTACAGCACATGTAGTACAGGTAGAGAGCAGCACAGAACATGTAGTACAGGTAGAGAGTAGTACATGTAGTTCAGGTAGAGAGCAGTACAGTACATGTAGTACAGGTAGAGAGCAGTACAGTACATGTAGTACAGGTAGAGGGCAGTACAGTACATGTAGTACAGGTAGAGAGTAGTACAGGTAGAGAGCAGTACAGTACATGTAGTACAGGTAGAGAGCAGTACAGCACATGTAGTACAGATAGAGAGTGGTACAGTACATGTAGTACAGGTAGAGAGTAGTACAGTACATGTAGTACAGGTAGAGAGAAGTACAGTACATGTAGTACAGGTAGAGAGTAGTGCAGTACATGTAGTACAGGTAGAGAGCAGTACAGTACATGTAGTACAGGTAGAGAGCACTACAGCACATGTAGTATAGGTAGAGAGTAGTACAGCACATGTAGTACAGGTAGAGAGCAGCACAGTACATGTAGTACAGGTAGAGAGCAGTACAGTACATGTAGTACAGGTAGAGAGCAGCACAGTACATGTACAGGTAGAGAGCAGTACAGCACATGTAGTACAGGTAGAGAGCACTACAGCACATGTAGTATAGGTAGAGAGTAGTACAGTACATGTAATACAGGTAGAGAGTAGTACAGTACATGTAGTACAGGTAGAGAGAAGTACAGTACATGTAGTACAGGTAGAGAGTAGTGCAGTACGTGTAGTACAGGTAGAGAGCAGTACAGTACATGTAGTACAGGTAGAGAGCACTACAGCACATGTAGTATAGGTAGAGAGTAGTACAGCACATGTAGTACAGGTAGAGAGCAGCACAGTACATGTAGTACAGGTAGAGAGCAGTACAGTACATGTAGTACAGGTAGAGAGCAGCACAGTACATGTACAGGTAGAGAGCAGTACAGCACATGTAGTACAGGTAGAGAGCAGCACAGTACATGTAGTACAGGTAGAGAGCAGCACAGTACATGTAGTACAGGTAGAGCGCAGTACAGTACATAAAGTATAGGTAGAGAGCAGTACAGTACATGTAGTACAGGTAGAGAGCAGTACAGTACATGTAGTATAGGTAGAGAGCAGTACAGTACATGTAGTACAGGTAGAGAGCAGTACAGTACATGTACTACAGAAAGAGAGAAGTACAGCACATGTAGTACAGGTAGAGAGCAGTACAGTACATGTAGTACAGGTAGAGAGTAGAACAGTACATGTAGTACAGGTAGAGAGCAGTACAGTACATGTAGTACAGGCAGAGAGCAGTACAGTACATGTACTACAGAAAGAGAGAAGTACAGCACATGTAGTACAGGTAGAGAGCAGTACAGTACATGTAGTACAGGTAGAGAGCAGTACAGTACATGTAGTACAGGTAGAGAGCAGTACAGTACATGTACTACAGAAAGAGAGAAGTACAGCACATGTAGTACAGGTAGAGAGCAGTACAGTACATGTAGTACAGGTAGAGAGTAGAACAGTACATGTAGTACAGGTAGAGAGCAGTACAGTACATATAGTACAGGCAGAGAGCAGTACAGTACATGTAGCATAGGTAAAGAGCAGTACAGTACATGTAGTACAGGTAGAGAGCAGTACAGTACATGTAGTACAGGCAGAGAGCAGTACAGTACATGTAGCTTAGGTAAAGAGCAGTACAGTACATGTAGTACAGGTAGAGAGCAGTACAGTACATGTAGTACAGGCAGAGAGCAGTACAGTACATGTACAGGTAGAGAGCAGTACAGTACATGTAGTACAGGTAGAGAGCAGTACAGTACATGTAGTACAGGTAGAGAGCAGTACAGTACATGTAGTACAGGTAGAGAGCAGTACAGTACATGTAGCACAATAGAGAAGCAGATTTAGGAGGAAATTTGTCGAATGGTGACCATCCTCTATAGGTTGGAGCTGAGGCCACGGTTGTCACCCAGATTCTCCCCAAAAGCAAAGAACCAAGAGCAGTGAGAACCATCTACATAGAATTGTTTAAAATCATGATGATTTAAAAGGGAAGACAATGATATTTATGGGGATTTTATATTATTGTTTTTGTTGTAATTTCTCTGAATCCAATAATGTCAGGTAGGAGTAGTATCATCTGTGACTCTAAAGGCCCCTTCACATGGTTGCAGTGCCTGTGTTGTGGACCACAAACCATGGGTCAGCAGAACAGGGCACTGGCTGTGTGAGCGCCACATCGTGGTGCAGACCCTTTGACTTCAATGCGGCAAGTGATCCGCAAGATACAGCAAAAGATAGGACATGTTCTGTTCTTTGCAGAGCGGAGACACGGATCTGGAAGCCCACGGAAAAGCACAGAAGTCCTTCCTTCTGCAAAAGATATGACACCTCCTAGCAGATCCAATGAAGTTAATGGGTCTGCACCACGATGCGGAGCTTGCACGGCTTGCGCCGGTGTTTTGCGGACCCTCGGTTGGTGGCATAGCAACACTACAGCCTTGCCAATAGGCCCTAACAAGATACCTTATTTTTTGCTTTATAAGATGGACCTGATCATAATATCCACCTAGGTTTTAGAGGAGGAAAATAAGAAAAAAATATTTTTCATCAGACCTCATATCAGATCCCCAATCCTGATGAGACCCCAAAATCAAACCCCCATTCTTTATCAGACCTCAGAACAGACAGTAATATAAATAAAACTACTTACCTCCCTGGCTCTAGACGGCTCTTCCTGCTCTCATGGCTCCCTGGTCTCCTGCTGGCACTGCTCTGCACTGTGACCGGTGCACTACGTCCTGGCGCTATACACAGTCAGGACACAGCACAGCAGGCGCCGGAAAGAAGACCAGGGAGCGGTGAGTACAGTCAGTGCTACACTCACCGCTCCCTGTGCTCCTGTATACTATGTGCTAATTACACACGGCCATATCGCCTCACTTTTTTGGGGGAAATGGGGAAAAAAGGAGTCTTATTTAGCGAAAAATACAGTATATATAGTAGTATGTTATATGTTACTCTTCTTAAAGAAATCAGCGGCTGAGGAGTTAGCGTTTTCTGGTACTCACCTCCGGGCATGTTACTGCTGTTCATACAGAGCTCATGCAGAATTTCAGAGTGTTTAGCCGAGAGTTCCCGATTATAAAGTAGGGAAGGAAACATGAATATTAGTAATTAGTAATATCATCAGTGACAATGAGCCTCCTGCCTTCTGTAGGAGTTGTCAGACTTACCAAGTGCTTCGATAATACGGATGAGAAAAATATTGGCTCCTAGGAGGACAGTAATAATCAGGAATTTCCAGGAAGGCGTCCAGATCTTGGTGTTATCTGTGGGCATTATGAGAACGTTCATTAGGTAATTCTGAAGTATCAGAGGGAGAGTCCCCTGTTCAGGACCCTCATCTATTAACCAGTGCGAAGAGCAGCCACAAAGGGACATCTCTGGTTCTGGAGGACCCGGCATCTCTATCTATAACACTGACGGGCCATTCAGTTCCATGGAGAGAGTGTAATACATCTTCTCCCCCTGTGGTGGCGCTGCAGGAAGTTTGGACACATAGGACACCTTATAATCAGATTATTGTTGTGGACGCGTTCAATAAAAGGGATTGTCCAAAGCAGTTTAGAATTTAGTTTTCGTTTACTTAGAGAAACCTTCTTACAACCTACATCTGGTCTGACCTTATAGTAGAAAATATTACACAGATTTTGTTTTCTACCTTACTTGCTGTTGATGGATCTGACTTTATCTTAAGTGACAATTTATTGTTTGTTGTGTCTGTAGTCTGCTTTTATATTATTTCCTTTATATCTCTTACACGCATCACAACATAATTGTACGCCATTAGTGCTGTGTAAGTGTGTGGAGCGGGCATTACGAGCTCAGGCTCCTCCATATTCGGCGAGTGGCGGCTGTGTAATAGCAAACGACTCCGATTGGTTGGTATAACGACCTTGCAAAAGGCTCCCTGCGCTGTCTTAGTGGGGTGCCTGCAAAGCCATGCGTGAAGCAGCTTTAAAAAATCCCACAGATTTCAATAGTATACTTTTGCAGTCTATGGTACAATTGATCAGAAGAATCCTTTGAGGAACTAAAAAGGACAGTAATTTTTTTTTTTTTTTAAAGTATAAAAATACAATAATATAAAAAATTCTAATCACTCCCCTTTTGGAATTTTACAAATAAAAATAAACACTAAAAAATGTAGATAATTGGTATGGCCACATATAAAAATGTCTGAACTAATAAAATATAAAATATATTTTTCTGTGCAATGATCGCTGCAATAGAAAAAAAAAATGAAACGGCAATTTGCTGTCTTTTGGTCACCTTGCCCCTGCCCCCCAAATAAATGGAATAAAACATTTAAAACGTCATATATAATTCTGGTATTGGCGAAATCACACTGACTCGCGGAATAATTATTATAACTTTTTTCAATTTAACCTCACAATAAAAAAATGTTCTCGTTTCTCAGTACAAGATATGGTAAATTAAACAATGCCATTGAAAATACAAGTTGTCTGATAAAAAAACAGCCCTCAGGCGGCTATGTGAACTGGAAACTAAAAAGGCAGGGGGGGGGGGAATTAAAAATTAAAATAGTTGTGTCCTGAAAGGGATATTTTTATCTTAGAACAGAGAGATGTTTTTCCCAGGCACGGCCCAGTAACCGCTTAATCCTCCCTTGGTTCAGTCGGTATTAGAATATATCTGTAATTAGATCAGTAAACAGCAGCTTGTTGATGGTTTACGGAGAGCAAGATTTTTTTTTTTTCTAATTTGTAAAAGTAAAAATAATCAGAAAAATAATGTAGTGACCAAAAAGTGCAAGGCTGATGAATTAGAAATGTGCTGACTATATAGGCAGTGATAGATCAGCACAGGGAGGCCCAATAAGTTCTGTATACGTACAGTTGGTTGACTTATGGGCCATATGCATTGAGACACTAGCAACACCCCTGGCGCTCGGATTAACAAGACACACTTTGCAATATTAATTAAATCATTACAGAAATGTCTCTTACCGGGAGTCTTCATGTCTATAGCCACTCACGGGGATTCATAAGATGCTGTAGAATGGTGTCAGGTCTTACAGACACTTCAGTATAAGATGTGTGGTGGTCTTCTCTCAGGATGACGACCTTTCTGTGTCTGGTGAAGAACATTTTGTCACCCACATCCGTCCAACCCACACGGCAGTCAGTAGTTATCAGCCGTCTGTACAGAGCAATCAGTGCACAGAGGAGACCACAAGTTGTTTCCACTTCTGATCTCTGTGCCTCCATATACAGTCATGGGGAGAAGTAAGTGCCTCCTCCTCGTGTGCTCCTCACACGGTTCTATAGATCCTGATTAACCTCAGGTGGGAACAAAAACCAATAGACATCAATGTGGCGTTATTTCTCCAAAAAGGAAAACAAAATTCAGAATGTAGAAGTAAATGCCCCGTGCTCCTTATAGAGTTGTTAGGGGAGGAATCAGCAGTTTTGCTGTTACTTATTACTAATTAGTGGCCTCTCTGCTTAAGTCTTGTTTCTGTACTTTAGACCTGTTCTGGTGTCCTTGGATGGGGTGCCGTCGACTGTTATCCCCCTTCTGTCACTCAGTAAATAATTTATTTTCAGCCGAAGAACTCTTCCTCTTGCTGATTTCTCTTATGGTGACCGAAGAACGATTTCCTCTGGCCCCTATGGCTTCCAGACATCTGCTTCCATGGTCAGCAGAGCTTAGGCTGCTCTGGCTGACATAGGCATGCCTGAGCGTGCCCCCCTCTCCCCTTACTTCTCTCCTGTCCAGACTAGACTCCTGCTCTAACTGGAACTTCTGCCAATCCCTACTGGTAGGAAGCAGCACTGGCCCACTTCTGCCCAGAGAGGGTAGAATTGAATGGTGAGCTCCATTCTCTCTAAGTATAGCTCTGCCATTTACACTGCCACCTGCTGGTGAACCAGGCATATTACATGAACAAACAGTTGCATAGTAATCATATAATTGCACAATGTAAAGGACCGGGAAATAAATACATAAGATGGTGTAACGGACCGTTTCAGCAGACAAGGGGTTAAAATCCGTTTAGGCGATATGCCCCTTTCTGAGAGACAGGCACAGCTACTGCAGAACACCAACCTCCCGAACTGGATACAAAATAGCACTCCAAACTGGAACCTCGCAAATAGCTGCTGGCAGACGAACAGGAAAAGCATACAATCGGCTTACACTCCTGGCAATCAGTCTCTAACAGCATACAGGGAATCCCCCCAATAACGAGATAAGGCTCCGTGTTGAGGGTCAGCAGTGGTCTGACTGTACTTCAGATACAGCCTCTTTTATTCATAAAAAACAAACATAGTACTGCCCACAGGGTTTTGAAATCCAACCAATCAATATCTTACAACACACACAATGCAAGTACAGCAGCCAATCGTTCACGCCCCCTAGAGGACCAGAAGGGAGACTGCGACACAGAACAGATACAACACATCCCCACAATGCATCATGGTTTCCTCCTCTCTGTCCCAGAGACAACCGAGGGCAATCCAATTATCTCTCAGGACAAAGGGGAGATCGCCAATACACATGTGGAGACAACAGGACAGACATCACCATTTAAACACACAATGGGACAATGGCACAATGGGACAATATAACCACACCCAGCGTATTCCTCCCAAGCTGACAAGTTACACTTATTATAAATTGTTACAACTTTGTGAGGTTACATTGTACATACATATAACGTACATCAATTTAAACAGTATAACTTGGGGGACAAACCTATCCAAAATTCACTTGAATAGGTTCAGGGGTTCAAAAGTTAGCATGGGCCATAATCCTGAGGCAAGAGGCCTTCAAACAGCCCCCTCCAAAACACCGTGGCGAGGTTGGTTTCGCCACACATCTCCCCCCCCCCAGGGAAGACTAACCAGATACCTGACCTCACGCCGGTCGGTACCTGAGTTAGTCTGGCAGCCCACCCACAACCATACTGGACCTGTTGAATTTAGTAGCCTGTCTGTGACAGATCCATCTGTATAGACCTATATTGCTGGTTCGTCTGTTTGCCTTCATTTCGCTGGATTTCCTGTCCGTATGCCCCTGTTCGTGTGTTTCCCCACATACCGATTGGAACTACTGAACGGACGGCCACCCAGGAGAGGAGTGTGCTGCTAGTTAACCTAAATGGCCTCATTGTTCACAAAGGACTTGAACCAACTTGAACTCCTGGTCTAATTCGTGCCATTGTGGGACGCTAAATGTCTGTGTATTGAAAAGGGTTGTGTCATTGTGTGTTTAAATGGTGATGTCTGTTCTGTTGTCCCCACATGTGTATTGGTGATTTCCTTCTGTCTTGGGAGATAATTGGATTATTCCTCGGGTGTCGCCAGGGCAGAGAGGAGGAAACCATAATGCATTGTGGGGATGTATTGTCTCTGTAGTGCTGCATGTCTGTCCTGTGTCACAGTCTCCATTCTGGGCCCCTAGGGGCGTGTCCACCAGATGGGGACCTGCATAAAAATGGGCGGGTAGCCCTCAATAAAACATTCCCTGTTTGACTTTCAAGACGGAGCTTGGTCTCGTTTGTGGAGGGATTTATTATTGGGACAGCGCTTTTGTATATTGCTAGCTGTGGAAGGAGTTCGACTGAATTGCTGATCGGGAGTTGCCACGTTCGTATGCTCCAGTCGGGGGTTTGATGATCGGCTGGATTAAAAACTGCATTCCTGGAAAAGGGGCTTATTCACTAATACCTGGCGGTGAGTGTCGTAACACTGTCTCTGTCCAGTGAATCCACCAAGGTTATATTGGTAGCTGGTACTCCCGGTCTCTGAGTTGCTCCCTGGCTTGGAGTGGAGGTTGCTTTGTGGGCAGGGATCAGCGGGACTCTGCCCTGGTACCAGCGCTACCATGGAAGAAGCCTGGTTGGAGTCTGGTTGTTGGAGGGGGAAACCGACTGTCTCCCCTTTGGCTAAACAGCCCTGTTGCTGGGGGACAGGAACAACTGTCCCTACCCCCTGTGCTGTAAGTGCAGAGACCACGGTCCCATCTGCACTGTTGTGGGGCTTACTGTCTCCCCCTGGTGCGTTAAGCTGCCGCTGGGGAGAGGGGGAAACGAGCTCCTCTCCCATACATACTTCCAGCCGCTGGGGAGGGCGACCGACCGCCTCCGCTCCCAATACAGTGTCCTGCTGCTGGGGAAAGGAGACTGGGCTCTCTATTCCCTGTAGGACACTCTGCCGCTGGGGGACAGGACCGACTGTCTCTGCCCCCTGTAACTCCGCCTGCCGCTGGGGAATGGAGACTGGGCTCCCAATTCCCTGTACATCACACGGCCGCTGGGGAATGGAGACTGGGCTCCCAATTCCCAAAAAAATCATGCTGCTGCTGGGGGGGCAGGAACAACTACCTCTGCCCCCTGTAACTCAGCCTGCCGCTGGGGAATGGAGACTAGGCTCCCAATTCCCTGCAGGACCGGTGGAGAGACCTCGGTCCCATCTCCAACGGCCACCTGGGGTTCTTCCCAGTAAACATCCACAATATCCTCCCAGCTGAAGGGCTCTGGACCTGGGTCTGACTTCTTGCTGTCCTGCTGAGCCTTCCCAATGGAGTGGAAGAGATCTTGGTAGTCCTGCTCCAGTTCCCACTCCAGGGTTGCTAGGTGAGCCAGGTCTTTCTCTACCTCATGGGGGTCATCCCAATTCTGCCTAGCCTCCCTCTCGTAGAAAATGTCCTGAAGTCTGGACTGTGCAGGGCTCCCGAAGTCAGGCTCTGCAAAGGACTCCCATAACAAGCCAGGACCATCAAACTCCTCTCCCTCTGGCTTGTCATGCTCAGCTGTCCAGGGTATAAACTGTGCCACATACCACCAAAGCGCCTGGTAGGCATCCTCCAGCCATAGCTCCTGCCATACCCGGTGCTCTAGTTCCTTCACCCATTCCTCCAGGGGCTGCTCTCCCAGGAAGGGCATCCGCAGGGCCACTTGCTTCTGCAACCGCTGCTCTTCACTGGGGAGACTCTCACCCAGCTGGTATTGTACATTATCCAGGGCCTGGTACCAGATGCCTTTCCTTAATGCATCCCAACCATCCAGGTCCTCCTCCTCGTATAACACTGCTGGTTCCATCCTGTTGCTTTTAGGGTCGCTGTACTGGGACATGCGTTGCCCTTAAAGGGTTTCTACCACTTTGATTTCACATAATTAGGTGTCAGACACTAGCGATCCGCTAGTGTCTGCTCTGCTAAACTATCCTGCTATAATAGCTTTTGGGGCAGCCGTTTACCTAAAAAAAGAACTTATATTGATATGTTAATGACCCTCTAGGTGCTATGGGGGCGTCATTAGCACCTAGAGGATCGGTCTACCTTCTCAAGATGCCGCTGCCCAGCGCCTCCCTCCAGCCCGCCCATCTGCTTCGGAATGCGATCAAACGGACGACTTCACGCGCATGCGCCGTGCGCGGCTGTATTCGGCGCATGCGCAGTGAATGTCCGACCGCTTCCCTGCTCAGACATCTCCACTGCGCCTGCGCCGATGACGTCATAGTGCCCCATCGGCGCAGGCGCAGTGGAGATGTCTGAGCAGGGAAGCGGTCGGACATTCACTGCGCATGCGCCGAATACGGCCGCGCACGGCGGCTGCCCCAAAAGCTATTATAGCAGGATAGTTTGGCAGAGCAGACACTAGCGGATCGCTAGTGTCTGACACCTAATTATGTGAAATCAAAGTGGTAGAAACCCTTTAAATTGTAGAATCCACAGAAATGGTGTCTCCTGTAGCTGTCCTTCTGGCTGTAGGAACGATCCCGCTGCTTGCCACCAATGTAACGGACCGTTTCAGCAGACAAGGGGTTAAAATCCGTTTAGGCAATATGCCCCTTTCTGAGAGACAGGCACAGCTACTGCGGAACACCAAACTCCCGAACTGGATACAAAATAGCACTCCAAACTGGAACCTCGCAAATAGCTGCTGGCAGACGAACAGGAAAAGCATACAATCGGCTTACACTCCTGGCAATCAGTCTCTAACAGCATACAGGGAATCCCCCCAATAACGAGACAAGGCTCCGTGTTGAGGGTCAGCAGTGGTCTGACTGTACTTCAGATACAGCCTCTTTTATTCATAAAAAACAAACATAGTACTGCCCACAGGGTTTTGAAATCCAACCAATCAATATCTTACAACACACACAATGCAAGTACAGCAGCCAATCGTTCACGCACCCTAGAGGACCAGAAGGGAGACTGCGACACAGAACAGATACAACACATCCCCACAATGCATCATGGTTTCCTCCTCTCTGTCCCAGAGACAACCGAGGGCAATCCAATTATCTCTCAGGACAAAGGGAGATCGCCAATACACATGTGGAGACAACAGGACAGACATCACCATTTAAACACACAATGGGACAATGGGACAATAGAACCACACCCAGCGTATTCCTCCCAAGCTGACAAGTTACACTTATTATAAATTGTTACAACTTTGTGAGGTTACATTGTCCATACATATAACTTACATCAATTTAAACAGTATAACTTGGGGGACAAACCTATCCAAAATTCACTTGAATAGGTTCAGGGGTTCAAAAGTTAGCATGGGCCATAATCCTGAGGCAAGAGGCCTTCAAACAGCCCCCTCCAAAACACCGTGGCGAGGTTGGTTTCACCACAGATGGCATTTATGTTAGCCCATTAGAGACCGTAGCAGGGTGTAGGAATGGTAACAGCACTCCAGGGTGTTACACTTGTGATTTACTACTGACTATCGGGACACACCTGGACTGAAACAATGGCAGGTCCAGGAGCAGTCGGCTGTCAGTGGCCTCTAATGATGCGATCAGATTCCTCCTTTTTTCTATTTTATTTTTCATAAAAAATAAAATAAAAGGTAGAATCTGATTGGTTGCTATGGGCAACTAAGCTAGTTTTCCTTTAAGCCAGTTTTGATAAATCTACTCCAGAGAGTCTCCTCCTATGATTGCGGCAGCGAGTGGGGAGATAGTCTTCCCGCTTACAGTCAGGGGGGCACATTTATCAAGCTCGACTGTTTTTAGCCATAAAATTAAAAAAGGGGTATTTCATTCGGCTGTCTTTGTTTTGCCGGGTATTTTTAATAGTCGCAGAGCGGTTGATGAACTATACCCTCCGAGTCCCTTGACCAAATGGCCAGATGCATGCTGTCATGTTTGTGTAGTGACATGCTGTGTGGTCAGCTGGTCCCTGCCTACGAGCGCCATCACCCGTCCTCAGGAAGGTCTGACCTCTGCGCTCACGCTCCACTGCCATTGCCGGTGGGGGGGAGGGGGGGGGCAGGAGCAGTAAAAGCTCCATAAGCAGCAACTTCAGTCTGGAGTCTATGATGAGCAGTCTTCTTCTACTGAAGAAACCAGCCAGCAGCAGCAGGACATGCAGCAGAACCTCAGCCAGCAGGAGGTGGCATACTTGGACTGCACTCTGTCACCCATGATCCAAGATCCCCTGGATTACTAGGCATTCAAACTTGAAGTGTGGCTGCAACTGGCTGAGTTTACCATGGGCATGCTTTCCTGCCCAGCCAGTAGTGTGGCATCAGAGCAGGTGTTCAGTGCGGTGGGCGGCATAGCTACCCCTGCTTTTCCTCCCAAAATGTTGAAAGATTAACATTCATAAAGATGAATTAGGCATGAATCACCCCGGATATCCAGACGCCGCCGGTGCCTGATGCAACAGAATAGATCATTCTGCCACTAAGGATCATACTGTAGCGTTCTGCCACACTGGAATATTCTGCAAAATGGGCTGTTACTTCTGGCCACGTGCTGCTTTATTTAAACCGGCGTTTTAGACGCCAGTCCTAATACCCCTTTAGCTGGCGGTGGATGCACCGAACTTGTGTATAGGCGCCAACCTCTACATAACTTCAGCATATCCACCACCTGTCTAAATCTATGCCCGCTCTCTGCCCGCTCCCTTGCTAGAGTAGATTTAGACTATTCTCTATGCCTAGAACAGGCGTAGAAAATGATAAATAAGATGGACCTGCTCCCTTTTTGAGACCTGGTGTGAGCGCGGAATAGTCGCAGATTTGGCCGCAAATCTCCTTTCTAACCGAATCTGCGCCAGATATATGACAAAAATTGTCATCTATCTCATAATAAATGGCCCCCTACATTTTTTTAATGATATGCCTGCCATTGGGCCTTACTTTCTCACTGCTGTTTTTGGGTTCTGCTATTACTGTGATCTTCCACCATCTTGTGCTGTATGCCACTGCTGCTGTCCCCCCAACTCTCCTATGGGGCCACTATTGTCCCTGTTACTGCCACTGCTGCTGTCCCTCCTCCCCACTCTGTTATGGGGCCACTATTGTCCCTGTTTGTGTTGACATCAATATTTATTTTTCTGTTCTTCTTAACCCGTAGAGGACCCGCGCTGTACATGAACGGCGCTGGTAGACGTGACTTAAGAACCAGCGCCGTACATGTACTGTGGGCTGATCGGGCAGGTGCAGGAGCTGCTCCCCCCCTATCAGCGACATGGACCAGGCAGTCACTGACAGCCGGGCCCCTGCTGCATATGCCGGAATCAGTGAAAACACAGATGCCAGTGTGTTAAACCCTTGTTTGCAGTGGCAAAAGCTGACCGTGACATGCAGAGGGTTCGCTGAGGGTACGGGTGTCCCACGCTGCAGTGACGGGGACCCGAGGGCAGAGAAGGCAAGCCCGATGCCGTCCATAGGAAACGGAGCTTTCCTTCTACAGAAGCCTTAGGCTGGGTCTCACAGGCAGCCTGTCAGCATAAAAGCCGACATGTAATGTATTACAATACAGGATCTATTGTAATACATTGCAGAGGGGATCAGACACCAGAAGTTGAAGTCCCAGAATGGGACAAATATAAAAAAATTAAAAATAAAACACATAAGATTGTAAAAATAAACTAAAACCAGACATATTGGGTATTTCCGCGTCCATAACAACCGGCTCTACAGAAATATCACATGATCCATCCCCTCACCTGAACGCCGTGGAAAAAAATTAAAGAAAAACTGTTCTAAAACAATAATTTTTTTGTCACCTTACATCACAAAAAGTGCAACACCAAGCTATCAAAAAGTCCCCCAAAATAGTACTAATCAAACCGTCACCTCATCCTGCAAAAAATGAGACCCTACATAAAACAATCGGGCAAAAAATAATAAAAAACTATGGCTCTATGGAGACACTAAAATATGATTTTTTTTGTTTCAAAAATGCTTTTATTGTGTTAAAAGTGAAAAAAATTTAGACATATTAGTTATCGCCGTGTCCGTAACAACTAGGTCTATTAAAATATCACATGACCTAACCTCTCAGGGGAACACCATAAAAAAATGTAATTAAATAAAAACTGTGTAATTTTTTGTCACCTTACATCTCAAAAAGTGTAATACCTAACAATCAAAAAGCCATACGCACCCCAAGATTGTACCAATCAAACCGTCATCTCATCCTGCAAAAAATTAGACTCTACCTAAGGCAATCATCAAAAATCAAATAAAAATTATGGCTCTCAGAATATGGAGACACTAAATCATTATTCGTTTTGATTCAAAAAAGCTTTTATTGTGTAAAACTTATGTAATAAAAAAAAGTATACATATTACCGTAGTTTTTGCCCCATAAGGCGCATTTCTTTTGCCCCTACGTCTTATGGGGCGAATACTAATGAGCTCTTTCATTATGGAAGCGCTCATTAGTACTGGAGGACCAGGAAGCGGTGAAGGCTCTGTACTCACTGCTTCCCAGTCCTCGGGTGTCGGCTGTGCAGTGGCTGGGTCACAGAGCTCCCTCACGCTGTGCGCACAGATTCACAGCACAGCTGACAGCAGGAGGAAGACAGAGCGCAGGCCGTGAGGAGCAGCCGCGTCCAGGAGCAAGTGAGGTAAGTGGTTTATTTATTTTAAACACGGGGCAATAGGGGCTGATCTGAGACAATGGGGGCAGCTGGGGGCCAATATGAGAGGCAATGGGGGCTACAGAGGGCTGATCTGAGACAATGAAGGCAGCTGGGGGCCAATATGAGAGGCAATGGGGGCAACAGAGGGCTGATATGAGGCAATGGGAGCTGCTGGGGGCCAATATGAGAGGCAATGGGGGCTACAGAGGGCTGATATGAGGCAATGGGGGCTGCGGGGGGCGAATATGAGAGGCAGTGGGGGCTGATATGAGGTCTGATTGTGGTCTAAAATCTGATTAGGTGTCATTCACATTGGGGTCTGAGCTGAGGTCTGATTGTGGGTCTGATCTGAGGTCTTGAGGTCTTAGTAACATTGGGGGGCTGATTGGGGCTGTTAGCTGAGGTCTAATGAAAAATATTTATTTCCTATTGTCCGCCTCTAAAACCTAGGTGCGTCTTATAGGGCGAAAAATACTGTAGGTATCACCACGTCCGTAACAATGTAGATTGTAAGCCCTCTCTCCTTCTGTACCAGTTTGTAACTCGTCTTGTTTATGATTAGTGCAATTGTCTGTATTATGTATGTGCACCCCTTATCATATGTACAGCGCTATGGAATGAATGGCGCTTTAATAATAAATAATAATAATAACCTGCTGTATAAAAATATCACATGAACTAGCCCCTCAGGTGAACACAGTAAAAAAAATAAAAAAATAAAAACGGTGTAAAAAAAGCAATTTTTTGTCACCCTCCATCACAAAAAGTGTAATACGAAGCGATCAAAAAGTCATACTCACCCCAAAATCGTACTAAACAAACCTTCATCTCATCCCGCATAGAATCAGAGCCTACCTAAGACAGAACTGGCTCTCAGAATATGGAGACACTAATATCAATGTTGTTCTCTTCCAGTGTCTCCTATCTCCACGATTTGGACAGCAAGCAGCGATGCTGGACGAAGAACCGGAGAGGAGGAGGCGACAGTGGGTTCATCCTATTGTCGCTCAGCGTCATCGGAAGGCATAGTTCCACACATTATACAACGACCTGCGACAGGACCCCTTCAAGTTTAAGAATTACTGCCATATGTCCATGGAGGCTTTTGATCATCTGCTGGTGTCTTTACATCCAGACCTGACCTTCATGGACACGAGTCTGAGGCGCAGCATCTCTGCAGAGTAAAGGCCTGTAGTCACGCTGAGGTAAGAACTATTAAAAATGTATATTTTGTATAGTGCATACAGTATTATATATACATACACACACACACACACATTACACACACATGTACATACAAGTAGTTATACACAGACACTTACCTTTCCTGTAGACAGCTGATGTCTGGTCCTCACAGGCAGCCTGGAGAAGTAGCTGCCATCCAGGGACAGCAGTGGAGGGCTTAATCAGTAACCTACTATGGGGGTCAGAGAACAGGACACATGGGGGGGGGCATTCTAGAGCTCTGAGTGCTGGAGCAGCCAGCCTGCTCTACAGTGGCTTCACACTGGTGGGTGGGGCTTGATCCCATAAAGTTCTGCTATTGGCTGGCAGCTGATGTCATAGTAAGCTGCCAGCCAATAGAAAACGGGGGAAAGCAGTGCTGGCAAGTGGTGTGCAGTACTGCGGATCCCAGCCTGAGAGCGGCCATAGGAGGAGGAGGAGACGCCATGATACTGTGTCTGCTCCTCACTGAGTGCGGACCTTCAGCGGGAGGAGCTCCAGCGCTGCTGCTGTAAGTGGCATCTGCTTCTATAAAGTGCAGGAGCTGTGAGCAGGGGCAGCCCTAGATCTAATGAAAACATCCACTACTGCTCTGGGGCCCCTTCTGAGCTCGGGCCCCGAAGCAGTCGCCTCCCTGATAGCTACGCCACTGAGCTCAGCACCATTCACTTGAATGGGACTCAGCAGCGTCTGGGTCATGTGACCGATGAATGTGACATCACTGGCCCAGGGAGTGGCATAAGCGTTCACGGACATCTGATTGGTGGGGTGGCGGGATTCAGACTCCCATCAATCTGATCTTGATGACCTATCCTGTCCTGGAGAACCCCTTTAAAATAAGAAATAATATCTTAAAGTGAGGACATGGGGGTCTGCAATGGAGGACAGGAACCAGGGAAAGAATACTTTGAGGAGGTGGAAGACTGTAGCAGACCACCATGATGACAGGAGGAACAGAGGAGCATGACCTTACCCTTCCCTTCTTTGCATCTCTGCCAATCACAGCAGAGTTTGTATAGTATAGACCAGTGATGGCTGACCTCCGGCACTCCAGATGTAGTGAAAGTACGACTCCCAGCATGCTCCATTCATTTCTATGGACTTCTGATAACAGTCAAACAAGTGTGCATCTTGGGAGTTGTAATTTCACCACAGCTGGAGTGCCAGAGGTCAGCCGTCACAGGTGTAGACTATAATCTACCTACAGAGAGATATTCATGCAAGTTTGTAATAAATGTGAGATGCAATACCAGATGCAACAGATGTTTTTTTTTTTTTACTATTTTATGTGTTTTATTTTGGCAAAGGGGCTTTTTTTTTAATTTATACTCAGAACTCTATTTTTTCTTATGAAAAACACTTTTTTTTAACTTATTCTTTTTTTTTACTTTTTATTTTTGTCCCACTCTGGGACTTCAACTTCTGGGGTCTGATCCCCTCTGCAATGCATTACAATATATCCTATGGAAGGCACCGGGCTGCCTTTTCTGCCATCGGGTCCCCGTCACTGCAGCACGGGGACCTGATGGGGAAGTGGAGGGAACCCGTACCCTCTGTAAACCAGCTTTGACCATGGCATGCAAGGGGTTAATACACTGGCATCAGTGTTTTCACGGATGCCAGAGTATGCAGCAGGGGCCCGGCTGTCAGTGACTGCCGGGTCTGTGCCGCTGATTTGGCGGGAGCAGCTCCTGCAGCCGCCCGATCAGCCCGCCATACATGTACTGTGCTAGTCCTTAATTCACGTCCACCAGCGCCGTACATGTATGGTGAGGGTCCTCTATGGGTTAATGTTCTGTTATTTTGATGCAGAAAAAGATTGTTGGATTTCTTCGAGAAATTTCTAAATCTTAAAAAATTTGTTCCAATTATCAAGTTGATGATTCTCTGCCGGCTCCATTCAGAGGAATGAGACAGAAATGTCTGTAACAAATCTGCCGTGTCTGCAGTCGCCCGAACCCACAGATCTAATGGAAAGTTTTTATAACTTTATTCAGCTTCATGTGCATTACATAAAGGTCAGATCCTCACGGCTTTCTTTAGACAAATCCATCTGTTAGGAGATCTGCAGTCCTCCTGATAGTAACCATATCTAGTCATTGATACACAGCGTTTGATGGTTGTGTCTTTATCTGGATCCTGAGCAACAAGAGAATAAAACAAGGAGAAATGATGAGAAATCAGTAATTATAAGAGAAGTCCAGACCCCGGTGATTATCTATATTCCCAGTAATGACCAGTATGTGCTAGTGTCAGGAGGTCACTTACAAGCCGCTGTTATAATGTTCTCCATCCACCCATCTCCAGCCGTCTCCATCACGGTGAAGTCCTATCCAGTATAAGTCCTCTCCCCACTGTCTGAGATTTCTCTGTATAAACTCCTGTAATAAATGAGGAACAATCCTGACATGACAGATATAACTAGATGTGATGACACAGCGGACTGCGGCCGGTCTTCTCCTCCTATAATCTCCTTATACATGGACATAGACGCCATACCTGCTGTTCCTGGTTCTTTATGACCAGTAGATCAGCTCCCATCATCTTACACTGATCCCGACTCTGGTTCCATGTTCTGTCTGTTACATCTGAGTAGTAATAACAGTCGTCTCCATGTAGAATCCAACCATTAGGACACAGGAAGACAACCTGGAAGAGTTTGAAGCTTCTTTATAGATCCAGTAATAGTAGGAGCGCCATTTACATTCATAAGACGTGTGTAAGGAATAATGCGCAGCAGCTGAGGTTTTACTCCAAGGTGTTCGGCAGATGTACCGAGAGACTAAGGCCCCTTTCAGACGGGCGTTGCGGGAAAATGTGCGGGTGCGTTACGGGAACACCCGCAATTTTTCTGCACGAGTGTAAAACATTGTAATGCGTTTTGCACTCGCGTGAAAAAAATTGCGCATGTTTGGTACCCAAACCCGAACTTCTTCACAGAAGTTTGGGCTTGGGATCGGGGTTCTGTAGATTGTATTATTTTCCCTTATAACATGGTTATAAGGGAAAATAATAGCATTCTGAATACAGAATGCATAGTCAAATAGCGCTGGAGGGGTTAAAAAAAATTAAAATAATTTAACTCACCTTAGTCCACTTGTTCGCGTAGCCCGCCATCTCCTTCTGTCTCCTTTGCTGAACAGGACCTGTGGTGAGCATTAATTACATCAACAGGACCTGTGATGACGTCACCCCAGGTCCTGTTCAGCAAAGGAGACAGAAGGAGATGCTGGGCTACGTGATCAAGTGGACTAAGGTGAGTTAAATAATTTTTTATTTTTTTTAACCCCTCCAGCGCTATTTTACTATGCATTCTGTATTCAGAATGCTACTATTTTCCCTTATAACCATGTTATAAGGGAAAATAATAATAATCGGGTCTCCATCCCGATCGTCACCTAGCAACCGTGTGTGAAAATCGCACCGCATCCGCACTTGCTTGCGGATGCTATGCGATTTTCACGCAACCCCATTCATTTCTATGGGGCCTGCGTTACGTGAAAAACGCAGAATATAGAGCATGCTGCGATTTTCACGCAACGCACAAGTGATGCGTGAAAATCACCGCTCATGTGAACAGCCCCATAGAAATGAATGGGTCGGTATTCAGTGCGGGTGCAATGCGGAATACTCACCCGTGTGAAAGGGGCCTAAGGGTGGATTTACCCCGGGCGAGGAGAGTCGGCTGCTCGTTCAGTGGAGGTGAAGCTCTGTATTTAAGAAAACCACAGAAATACAATAATAATGCACTTAGTAAAGTAGATGCAAGCACTATATATGGACAAAGTTCTCACTCTGATATGATAATATCTGAGACACTTAGTCAATATATTTTGATCAAAACACATCTAAGCCCGCCTACCGAACGCCAAGGTGGTCTCAGGTCAGACGGGTCCTACGCTAAACCTACCTAAGCCGTTGGGCTTCTATGTTCAGGAGCGCAGACGCCGCACATATGGTGTGCTCCTTCTAGTCACCTCCGTGTGCATCAAGCAACCAATGGGAGGAGGGGCAAGCACAGCCATATGTACCACCTAATTAAGGCGCTCTATTGGATAGGGGAGGCGTCTGCGTTCCTGAACATAGAAGCCCAACGGCTTAGGTAGGTTTAGCGTAGGACCCGCCTGACCTGAGACCACCTTGGCGTTCGGTAGGCGGGCTTAGATGTGTTTTGATCAAAATATATTGACTAAGTGTCTCAGATATTATCATATCAGAGTGAGGACTTTGTCCATATATAGTGCTTGCATCTACTTTACTAAGTGCATTATTAACGTTTTTCTGTGGTTTTCTTCAATAATATGGCCAGGGACATCCGCACATTTGTATCATACCGTGCAGGATGTTTTTATCTTAGTTTTTTCAGTGATTTTTTGTCTATTTAGTATTTGCTTGAGGGAGTGGCACCTTCAAGTGTGAATGCACACCTATTATCTTGGGAGTAGCATTCCTCTGCACTTTTGCCCCCCTCCCCTATCCAATAGAGCGCCTTAATTAGGTGGTACATATGGCTGTGCTTGCCCCTCCTCCCATTGGTTGCTTGATGCACATGGAGGTTACTAGGAGCAGCACACCATATGTGCGGCGTCTGCGCTCCTGAACATAGAAGCCCAACGGCTTAGGTAGGTTTAGCGTAGGACCCGCCTGACCTGAGACCACCTTGGCGTTCGGTAGAAGCTCTGTATTTACATGCAGCGATCTCCTCCACAGTATGAGGAGGAGGGATCGCTGCTTCTATCGCTCGATCCCATACAAAATGATTGCTCCTGGGCAGTAGAGAGCTGATTAGAGAGCACCGTCTGCTGCCCGGGAACGATGATTGAGGCGTCCTCGACTCTGATCATTTCACTCAATGAACAAACGTGTTGCTTGTTCATCAGGTGATCTGCGGCACCTTTAGACGGGACGATTGTCGGTAACGAGCGTTCTGCCCGAACATTGGGCCATGTAAATCTACACTTAATGTCCTTATACACGTAGCAGTTATCAAGGAAAAACGTGTGGGGCGTGACGTGTGACTTCACCGCGCCCGATCAGCGGGCTGAGGTCATTGTGTAGCTGCTTAATATTTTGCACGGTTTCTTCAATTAAGATGGCCACGTCATTTTCTAAAGGAGCGTTAGTGTCCAGCAATGTCAAATGGTGACCATCCTCTATAGGTTGGAGCAGGGGCCATGGTTGTCACCCATATTCTCCCCAAAAGCAGTGAGAACCATCTACATAGAATTGTTGAAAAAAAAAAGATTAATTAACACATTCAGGACCTTGGACAAGAATTCTCCTCCTAACTTGCAGGTAATTCAGGCACTAGGACCCAGCATTCTTGTCCTGAGTAAACAGACAGTGACAGGACAGTGACATCAGATGATTGTCTCCGTCATAGGTGTTGTGTCCAATCACAGCTGTCCCCGTCTGATGCTCGCTGTGATTGGTCAGTCAATCCAGACAGTGCTGAGGAGCTGGAGAGTGTGCGCTATAAACCCTCCGCGGTATACTCCTAACTGCTGAGGAGATCGGAGCTGCTTGTCAGTCTCCTCTCCAGCGCTGAGGAGAAAGGAGCGATGGATTTGCCCTCCCTTCCCCCTCAGCTGCAGAGTTAACCCCTTCAGTCCCCCTCACACATTCACAGCCCTTCCTTTGTGCTCCCTGTTATTTGGGGAGCTGTGTGACCAGTGAGGTGTGCCTGCCCTTCCCCCTCCGCTGCAGTTAACCCTATCAGCCACCCATACCTCTTCCCTGTGAATAAAAATAAAATAATAATCTAAATATAATACAGTAAATAAAATAAATATACATATATAGTTAGAATATAGTATATATATACAGGTCCTTCTCAAAAAATTAGCATATTGTGATAAAGTTCATTATTTTCTGTAATGTACTGATAAACATTAGACTTTCATATATTTTAGATTCATTACACACCAACTGAAGTAGTTCAAGCCTTTTATTGTTTTAATATTGATGATTTTGGCATACAGCTCATGAAAACCCAAAATTCATATCTCAAAAAATTAGCATATCATGAAAAGGTTCTCTAAACAAGCTTTTAACCTAATCATCTGAATCAACTAATTAACTCTAAACACCTGCAAAAGATTCCTAAAGGCTTTTAAAAACTCCCAGCCTGGTTCATTACTCAAAACCGCAATCATGGGTAAGACTGCCGACCTGACTGCTGTCCAGAAGGCCATCATTGACACCCTCAAGCAAGAGGGTAAGACACAGAAAGAAATTTCTGAACGAATAGGCTGTTCCCAGAGTGCTGTATCGAGGCACCTCAGTGGGAAGTCTGTGGGAAGGAAAAAGTGTGGCAGAAAACGCTGCACAACGAGAAGAGGTGACCGGACCCTGAGGAAGATTGTGGAGAAGGACCGATTCCAGACCTTGGGGGACCTGCGGAAGCAGTGGACTGAGTCTGGAGTAGAAACATCCAGAGCCACCGTGTACAGGCGTGTGCAGGAAATGGGCTACAGGTGCCGCATTCCCCAGAAACAGCGGCAGAAGCGCCTGACCTGGGCTACAGAGAAGCAGCACTGGACTGTTGCATGTCATTCGGAAATCAAGGTGCCAGAGTCTGGAGGAAGACTGGGGAGAGGGAAATGCCAAAATGCCTGAAGTCCAGTGTCAAGTACCCACAGTCAGTGATGGTCTGGGGTGCCATGTCAGCTGCTGGTGTTGGTCCACTGTGTTTTATCAAGGGCAGGGTCAATGCAGCTAGCTATCAGGAGATTTTGGAGCACTTCATGCTTCCATCTGCTGATGGAGATGAAGATTTAATTTTTCAGCACGACCTGGCACCTGCTCACAGTGCCAAAACCACTGGTAAATGGTTTACTGACCATGGTATTACTGTGGTCAATTGGCCTGCCAACTCTCCTGACCTGAACCCCATAGAGAATCTGTGGGATATTGGGAAGAGAAAGTTGAGAGACGCAAGACCCAACACTCTGGATGAGCTTAAGGCCGCTATCGAAGCATCCTGGCCTCCATAACACCTCAGCAGTGCCACAGGCTGATTGCCTCCATGCCACGCCGCATTGAAGCAGTCATTTCTGCAAAAGGATTCCCGACCAAGTATTGACTTAAAGGGATGTAAGAACTATTACGGGCTAACCGTCACTAAAACCTGTCCCTAAACCCCCAGACCCACAAATGACACGGAGACCTTCTGTGGTAAAACGGGCCGTGGCCTAACTTTATTAACCCAACATGTTCACATGTTTCTTTTAATCAAACAATTATGCATTTCCATAATAACATATATATAACATATATATATCTACCCAACATAACATGACCACGGCCAACCAACCCGACACTGCAACCCCTTGCATTGTAGAAGGACCCCGGAAGGCAACCAATCAAGCTGTACTCTTACTCATCACTTTTACTGGTATCACCACATTACCCCTGGCCGCGCTCACCGACCCAAGGGCACCATTTCTTAGTTCCAGTAAATAACCCTGTAGGCCCAGTTTGCCAAACAGGGGCCCCAGCGTACAGCTTAAAAAACACATGCGTTGCACATTTTCACATGCAGTGCACCATTTTCACCCTTGAATTACCTTCCAGGATCCTTCCCCCTGCCTGCCACAGATGACCAGAGGTGACACCTCACCTATGGGCGTCTCGCCAAACTCTCAGGGCTGTCTCCAAACCCTCCTGAACACCCAATGCCCACAAATCAGCCCCCACATCATTGAGGTGAACACCATCAGACCGCAGGAACTGAGGCGAAGCCGCCTCCAGATCTCGATGACGCACCACAAAACCACCCAAGCGCTTCACAAAACGCCCCCACCTCCTTATTTAGCTTAGCGCGGGCCTTATTCACCCTATCCACAGACCTCGCAAGCCGCCAACTCCGTCTGGCCACCACATCGGACCACACCAGCAACAAACCCGGGAAATCAGACAATAACCGCAACAGGTCCAATTTAATATCGCGAATTACATCTCGCGAACACCGAACCCCTAAGTCGTTGCCACCAACATGCAGCACCAAAATGTCAGGAGGTCTATCCAACGCCACATTAGCCCGCAACTCGGGCAAAACCCGCCCCCACATCAGACCCCGCAAACCAATCCACCTAACCTGCAACACGGCCGGATCAAAACCCAACTGTCTTCCATTCCGCCGCACATCCGCCCGACAAGCCCCCCAATACACGTATGAATGACCGAATATCCAAGCCAGACAACCGTCAGACCCTATAAGAAAACAGAACAAAAGAAAAAACACATTAACAGACCCACTAAGACCCCATGCCACAATAACAACTTACACAAGATGAGGACGGATATAGGACCGGAAGCAAGACGACTCCCAGCGACCAATCCGCTTAATAGCATCCTCACCCAAACCCCACCTGGCAGCCTCTGTCGCAGCGCCAATGCGAAACGAATGGGCCGCATAATCCAGAGCCGGCAAACCCACCGCCGTCAAGCACTTCCTAAAAACCGCCACAAACTGAAACCTCGACAGCACCGACCCATCCTGGTGAACCAGCAGAGATCCCCCGACCTCCGGCCGCAACTGCAAAAATTCCTCCAAACAACGCACAGGGCAAAGCACCGACCCCACCAACGGGCGCAACCACACACGAACACCCTTACCCAGTTGATCAGTCTTAGACCGGCGTATCAAACAACACAAACCATCCTCACTCACGCACACATCCTCCCGCAGCAAACCTCCGCCCGAAGCCCTGCTGCGAGCCACCAATTCGGAGATCCGAAAGGCCCCAAAAAACGCCAGCGAAAAAGCAGCACGGAACAAGCAGACCTCAAAAACAGAACAACACACCAACGCAGCCCCATCCCACAACTTCCGCAGTACCTGAAATGAAACCGGGCGCCGCGTATCACGACGCACAGCCCCGCGGCGATAACCCTTTAACGCCTGCCGCACCAAGAAACTCCTGGACACATCCGGCAACCCCCGGAGTCGCAACCAAAACCCCACAGCCGCCACACGTTTTGACACTACCGAGAAAGACACCTGGGAAGAAAAAGACTCACCCAACCAATAAACCAACAATGTCTGAAAATCACCACACAAATCACTCCCACCAACCTGATCCAGCAACCGCTCCCACAAGACCCATACCGCCGAATAAGCAGACCACGTGCTGGCACTCACAGACCGCTGGATCAATCCCGAGGACAACCCAAGGCCACGCGCCAGAGCCACTGGGGACAAGGCAACCCACGAACCTCCGCTCCCGGAACCAGCTGCCGAAAACGATCCCACTGGAAACGAGAAAGGGAGTCCGCAATTGAATTATCCACCCCCGGCACATGAACCGCCACAAAACAAGCATTCAACTCCAAACCCCTAAGCACAAAATGCCGCAGCAACCGCAAAACTGGGGGAGAACTAGCCGTCTGTTTGTTGATCACCTGAACCACACCCAAGTTATCGCAATAAAACCTCACCCGCTTATTACGCAACACATCACCCCACAACTCAGTCGCCAAAACAATAGGGAACAACTCCAACAATACCAAGTTACCCAACCAACCGGCCGACCCCCACTCCTCCGGCCAAGACCCAGCACTCCACTGCCCTTGACAAAAGACCCCATAACCGCAGGAACCCGACGCATCCGACCAAAGCTCCAAATCCACACTAGTAACCGGTTCCTCCATCCACACCGATTTACCGTTAAAACCAGTAAGAAAACCCCTCCAAACAGCCAAGTCCGCACGGACTTCAGCCGTCAACCGAACATAGTGAGTCGGAACCGTGACACCCGCCGTCGCCATAGCCAGACGCCGACAAAAAACCCGCCCCATGGGCAATATGCGGCAGGCAAAATTCAACTTGCCCAAAACAGATTGCACCCGCTGAAGCTGCACCTTCTTCAACTGCCCCAACAAAGCCACCTCAGTACGCAAATCCTCCACCTTGTCAGCAGGAAGCCGACACTCCATTGCCATGCTATCAATCTCAATGCCCAAAAATCGAATCAACGTGGAAGGGCCCTCCGTCTTTTCAGGGGCCAAGGGAACCCCGAACCGAGCCGCAACCCGCTCCATAGTCCGTAACAAAACAGAACAAACCCGCGACCCCCCTGGACCCAAAAACAAAAAATCGTCCAGGTAGTGCAACACCGAATTCCACCCCGCCTCCTGCTTCACCACCCATTCCAAAAAGGTGCTAAACGTCTCAAACAACGAACAAGAAATGGAGCAACCCATTGGCAAACAACAATCAACATAAAAACGATCTTCCCACTTAAAACCAAGCAAATGAAAACTGTCCGGGTGAATGGGAAGCAAACGGAAAGCCGCTTCGATATCCGTCTTGGCCATCAAAGCCCCTTGCCCCATCAAACGCACCCACCGAACTGCCGCATCAAAAGAAGTATAAGAAACCGAACATAAGCCCTCATCAATGCCGTCATTCACCGACCCCCCATGCGGATAAGAGAGGTGATGAATAAGCCTGAATTTATTGGGCTCCTTTTTAGGAACAAGCCCCAAAGGAGACACCCATAAACCCGGCAAAGGACACTCAACAAAAGGCCCAACAACACGGCCCGCTGCCACCTCCTTAGCGATCTTCTCACTAACCACAGCCGGACATCGCAAGGCCGACCTCAAATTACGGGATGCCACCACAGGCCCCACCGCAGTGCATGGGATCCTGAACCCATCCGTAAAACCGGAGAACAGCAAGGCCGCCGCCTCCCTATCCGGGTACTCACTTAGAAAGGGGGCCATCTCGCCCACCTTCACCGGCGTCACCCCTCTTCTGCCCAGTCTCAGAACTCTTCCCTCTACCACGTTTAAAACATCGCGACAAACTGTGGGCGCCGCCGCAGCCCGAGCACTCGTGCTTATACCGGCAGTCCGTGAAGAACCTGCAGTGTCCCTCATTATATTGCCAGCAACAACCCCTCCTACTGCCACCCTGGGAGTCCGAGGCCGAGGAGCCCCCGGCCGCTCCCCGAAAGGGCTGCTGCCCCACCTTTGGCGCCGACATCAGCCGCATCCACAGACTAATGTCCTTGTGATCCCACCGAATGGTAGGCCGGACCGCCTTCCTCTGCCTAAATTGCTCATCATAGCGGAGCCACGCCGACCCGCCATAAACCCTGTACGCCTCCCCAATCGCGTCCATGTAGCAAAACAGGGCCGAACAATGCTCCGGCGCCTTTTCCCCAACAACACCCGCCAAAATAGCAAACGCCTGCAACCAGTTCATAAAAGTACGAGGAATCAACCTGTATCGCCGCTTCTCCTCGTCCTCCTTCTTGCTCTCATCCACTCTACCCCTATCCAGATTAAACTTCTCCAAAGGCAGCAAGGAAAAAATCTCCACATACTCGCCCCTCCAGATTTTCTCCCTCACCTCCATTTTTAAATGGGCCCCCAAAGGCCCCTCAAAACAGACATAAATCTCCCCTCTCGCCGAATCCGCCAGCCTCACATCCTCACCGACCGCCCCCTTATCAACGCCCGCTGCGCCACCACCAACCGCCCCTGTGGGCACTGCTACCGCCACACCCGGCAAACCCAATCCCCCCGCCGCCTGCGGCGAACAAGGCGCAGAAACCGAGGGCGACCAGACCGCCGCCGGGGACGCCCCAGTCCCAGAACCCGCCCCCGCCAATAAGGACAATATACTCGCCAGCATTTCCCTAGCAAAAGTCTGAGACCCCAAACCCGGCAAACAAACCCCACCCCCCACCCCCGGAACACATAAAGCCCCAGTCGTCTCCATACCTGGCCGTCCCTGGGCGGTCCGCCCAGCAGCCGCAGATCCACCGGAAGCCGCCCTCGACGATCCAGCCGAAGATGAAGCCGACTCCACCGCCGGCCGCGGGCACCCGTCATCCTCAAGTCCAGAACCCGGATCCACTTCACCCTCTTCCAGGGCCAGCTCCACAGGCACCTCCTCAGCAGTCCCGGGAAAAACACAGGACGAGTGCGCCACCTGGTGGCACTGCTCCTGTACCACCAGGCCAGAGGAAAGAGAAGAACTCCCAGCTCCAGCCGGAGTGCAGTACCGCATCTCACCAGCAGGGGCGCAGGAGGACACACCAGGCCCGGAGCCAGCGCAGACACTGCTCCGCACAGCCACAGCCGCCCGCCGCCCGGATCGTCCACCAGCTGCACCAGCAACCCTGCGCCGCTCCTCCACACGCCGGACATCGCGATCCTGGAGCCGCCGGCCTGTACCACCAGGCCGCGGCCGCACCGCCGCCGCTCCAACAGCAACAGGAAGAAGGCCCGCACCGCACGCACCTGCAGCCGGACGCCCCACCGACTCCTCTGGCTCCACATCGCGGACAGGTAGGACGCGCCGGGCTCGCTCGCCCCGCGGGACATCTCGGGGGGAGGACGCCGCACCAACAGAAGCACCCCCTCGCCGATGCCGGGAAACAGGCCGGGCTTGGGACCCGCCTTCTCCCGCAGGCCCGCCGCGCCGTGCAAGATTCCTCCCGCTGCGGCGGGGTGAGGCAGGCAGCGCCTGCACCGCCGACCGCAGCGGAGGGTCCCCGGAGGGGCTCCTTAGGCGCCGACGAGCCCTGGGGGTAACATCAGGGCTCCAACGTTCAGGTGGGGCAGACCTGCGAGCCCGAGGCCGCGCAGGGGGATCCTCCGGGCTAGCGGCAGGGACCCCCAACGATCCCATAAGATTCTGCTGCAGCCACTCCATGCCCCGATGTTCAGCAGCAGCGCGAACCGCGGCCAGCATATCCTCCAGGGAGGCCATAACCTCATAAACCAGCGTCCACAAACCACAACCGCCAACTTCCCTCAGGCTACTGACTGGTCAGATGGACCTCCCACTAAAATCCTGCATCTTATACGGCCCGGGAAAATGCCCTTTTGTCTTCCCCCCAAGTCAAGCCGCACTTCACTACGGCTGCGCCCCGCTCCGTTGCTTCTTCTGAGTGCATAACTGAACATAATTATTTGAAGGTTGACTTTTTTTGTATTAAAAACACTTTTCTTTTATTGGTCGGATGAAATATGCTAATTTTTTGAGATAGGAAATTTGGGTTTTCATGAGCTGTATGCCAAAATCATCAATATTAAAACAATAAAAGGCTTGAACTACTTCCGTTGGTGTGTAATGAATCTAAAATATATGAAAGTCTAATGTTTATCAGTACATTACAGAAAATAAAGAACTTTATCACAATATGTTAATTTTTTGAAAAGGACCTGTATATATATATATATATACATACAGTACAGACCAAAAGTTTGGATACACCTTCTCATTCAAAGAGTTTTCTTTATTTTCATGACAATGAAAATTGTAGATTCACACTGAAGGCATCAAACCTATGAATTAACTCATGTGGAATTATATACATAACAAACAAGTGTGAAACAACTGAAAATATGTCATATTCTAGGTTCTTTAAAGTAGCCACCTTTTGCTTTGATTACTGCTTTGCACACTCTTGGCATTCTCTTGATGAGCTTCAAGAGGTAGTCACCTGAAATGGTTTTCACTTCACAGGTGTGCCCTGTCAGGTTTAATAAGTGGGATTTCTTGCCTTATAAATTGGGTTGGTACCATCAGTTGCGTTGTGGAGAAGTCAGGTGGATACACAGCTGATAGTCCTTCTGAATAGACTGTTAGAATTTGTATTATGGCAAGAAAAAAGCAGCTAAGCAAAGAAAAACGAGTGGCCATCATTACTTTAAGAAATGAAGGTCAGTCAGCCAAAAAATTGGGAAAACTTTGAAAGTAAGGGCTATTTGACCATGAAGGAGAGTGATGGGGTGCTGCGCCAGATGACCTGGCCTCCACAGTCACCGGACCTGAACCCAATCGAGATGGTTTGCTGTGAGCTGGCCCGCAGAGTGAAGGCAAATGGGCCAACAAGTGCTAAGCATCTCTGGGAACTCCTTCAAGACTGTTGGAAGACCATTTCAGGTGACTACCTCTTGAAGCTCATCAAGAGAATGCCAAGAGTGTGCAAAGCAGTAATCAAAGCAAAAGGTGGCTACTTTAAAGAACCTAGAATATGACATATTTTCAGTTGTTTCACACTTGTTTGTTTTGTATATAATTCCACATGTGTTAATTCATAGTTTTGATGCCTTCATAGTCATGAAAATAAAGAAAACTCTTTGAATGAGAAGGTGTGTCCAAACTTTTGGTCTGTACTGTATATAAATATTTATGGACGTATATGTGTGTGTATGTATGTTCCGCGAAAACTAAAAAATGCAACCACCCATTTCAACGAAACTTTGTATACACATCCAGGGCCGGTTCTAGGTGAAATGGGGCCCTGGGGCGGAAAACAATTAGGGCCCCCCCCACATGACACTTGCTGACTTTAACGTCCCATATTGTAAACAAATGCAAGTGGCAAAGCAACATGTACAAGTAAAATTCCCCCCAAATGCACATTTCTCCAGTCCAACTGATTCCAAACAGAACCAGGGTGGGCTAGTACACTGGCACGGGTGAGATAGTGCCTGGGATGGATCCGATCTAGTTTAATCAACCAACCTACCAGACTGGGATGGATCCCGATCCAGTTTAATCAACCAACCAGTTACTGGTAGGTTGGTTGATTAAACTGGATCGGATCCATCCCAGGCACCATCTCACCCGTCCCAGTTCCAGTATACTAGCCCGCCCTGGTTCTGTTTGGACAGTTGGACTGGAGAAATGTGCATTTGGGGGGGGAGGGGGCCAGTTACTGGTAGGTTGGTTGATTAAACTGGGTCGAATCCATCCCACCCGTCCCAGTGCCAGTATACTAGCCCGGCCCACCCTGGTTCTGTTTGGACAGTTGGACTGGAGAAATGTGCATTTGGGGGGGGGAGGGGGCCAGTTACTGGTAGGTTGGTTGATTAAACTGGGTCGAATCCATCCCACCCGTCCCAGTGCTAGTATACTAGCCCGGCCCACCCTGGTTCTGTTTGGACAGTTGGACTGGAGAAATGTGCATTTGGGGGGGGGCAGTTACTGAGTAACTGCCACCCCCCCCCCCCACCCCCCAAAATGCACATTTCTCCAGTCTAACTGACTCCAAACACAAACAGAACCAGGGCCGCAGGGCGGGCTAGTAGTACACTGGGAGGGCCCGGACGGGTGAGATGGTGCCTGGGACTAAGTCAGTGAGTGGGAAACTGGGAATGGATGGATGGATCATGTATCCGATCCAGTTTAAATTAACAACAAAACAATATAACCAATGAACCTACCAGACAGAGACAGTAACTGTAACTGGTCTGTGATGACTGACTTCTGTAGACTGGACTTGGATTCTTGGAAGAAGTTGGAACTTCAGTGGAAGTTTGGAACTTGGCTGGGGGCTGGCTGCCTTCTGACTGTGGGCGGTCAGATTGGGCTGTGGCTGGCTGCCAATGGCGCTTGCTTTGCTTGCTCCTTCAATCCAAGTTCTCTGCTCTGGGCAGGGGGGGCTGAGCCTGTGGCAATGTACGTCAGCCAGATGCTAGACGTGCCTGCCTTGCCTGTGCCGTGCATGCCGCTGCTCCAGTCTCGAATCTCTTAAAAGAGACAAGCAGCGCAGAGCAGGCACAGCGGCCGCCGGCGCCCAGCGGGGGGCCCCTCCACTCCAGACTCCAGCCCAGTTTTAATTACATTACTGCGGCACGGCGCCGTCTCCAAACAGGACCGCCGGGGCCACCCGGCGCCACACAGGCACACAATAGAATTATAGATATAGTAGTAGTTGCGGCTGGGCCGGCGCTGGGGGTCCCTAAGGAGTCGGGGGCCCGGGGGCAATTGCCCCCCTTGCCTCTATGGTAGCACTGGCCCTGTACACATCCCTTGCTACCTGAAAATAAATCCTGCAGGGGTCTCAGGTCTCTAGGACGTACCGTTCTCGAAATATTCCCAGAAAATGACCTGCATTATCTAATACAAGCCTGCCAGCCTTTCACTTAAATCCTAACTGCCATTACCACGGTCACATGTCCCTTATCAGCCAATAGCAGCTCGCAGGTCCTACTACATTGTAATCGATTTAAATTGTGCCATTAGAAAGTACTACTTGTCCTACACAAACAAGCCTCATTAAGGCTATAAGAACGGAAAATTAAAAAAGTTATGGCTCTGGAAAGTGGGGAGTGGAAAATGAAAACGCAAAAACTGAAAATCGTCTGATTCTCTAAGGGTTAATGTGAATATTTGAACTGTCAAAATAACTGATTTACCTGAAGCACTGTCAGCGTTGTTCACACAGAGCTCCTGACGTAGTTCTTTACATTCAGTATTACTTTGTTTTGTTGGATGGTGGTTATAAAGGCGCTGACAAACTGAAAGACACAGAAGTCAACCAGACATCAAAGAGTGAAAAATACACCTTCGAGTGAGACACTGGATCATTGAAAAAAATATATATTGTGGGGGTTTTAATTCCGTCACTGTGCACACATACACGCGTGTCAGTTCACTCTTCACCACAGGCAGTGTTTATTTCAGAAAACAGCAGTAAACATGTTTAAACTTTAGCTTTAGGCTTTCTTCAGCCCGCAAATAGTACATAACATAAAGTCCCACATTTTGTGTTCAGTCCAAATCAGAAACAACAATACGATCTCACCACTCTCTGGTGTCTTTCAGAGACCAAATCCTCCCTCTCAGCTTGTTCAGCTTTCAGTTAGCCTGTGCAGACTTGTGATCTCCTCAGCTGAGATTCCCACATCCTTTTTAACCGCACAGTAGGAAAACCCTGGATGGAGTACGGGAGTGACCTGTCCCACCCAAGCTCTCTGGTCACTCCTAAAACCCAGACCCAAAATCCACTTTAATGAAAACCTCCCAGCAACCTAATGTTACTGGTATACTTACTTCCGGGAATTATATCACTGAGGCATACATTCTCAGTGAGACGTACTGACCATCCACGATTCTTCCCTCTGGGCTACTACATACCCTCCCCCTCTGCCTAAAGCCGAGGGGCTGGGCACCTGTTACCATCAAACAATGTACCCTTGATAAAGCATCGGCATTCCCATGCAACTTCCCGGACCTGTGTTCTATATAAAAATTGAAATCCTGTAACGTCAGAAACCATCTCATTACTCTGGCATTACTCCCCTTTTTCTCAGACATCCACTTTAGTGGTGCATGATCTGAAACTAATCTGAACCTCCTACCCAGTAGATAATATCTAAGGGTGTCCAGTGCCCACTTTATCGCCAAACATTCTTTTTCCACAATAGAATAATTTTTTTCGCAGGGGGTAAGTTTTCGGCTCAGATATAACACCGGGTGTTCTTCCCCCCTAACCTCTTGGGACATCACAGCGCCTAGACCTACCTCTGAGGCATCTGTCTGCACTATGAACTCCTTACTAAAATCTGGGGCCACTAATACTGGCTGCTGGCATAACTGTAGCTTAAGCGCGTTAAATGCCTGTTCTGCTTCCGGGGTCCATCTAGCCATGACTGACTTTGTCCCTTTTGTAAGCTCCGTTAGCGGGGCAGCTATTGTAGCAAAATTCGGTACAAATCGTCTGTAATAGCCCACTATTCCCAAGAAAGCTTTTATCTGTTTTTTTGTAAGTGGACGTGGCCAGGTTTGAATTGCTTCCACTTTGTTAATCTGGGGTTTAATCAGACCTCTCCCTACTACATACCCGAGATATCTGGCCTCTTCCATACCCATGGCACATTTTTTGGGGTTTATGGTAAATCCGGCTGTTCTTAGGGAATCTAGTATGGCTTGAACTTTACCCAGGTGACTCTCCCAATCTGGGCTAAAGATGACGATATTGTCCAGGTATGCAGCTGCATACTTTTTGTGAGGGCCTAAGATCCTGTCCATAGCCCTTTGGAACGTAGCTGGGGCACCTTGTAAACCGAATGGCATCCTTACATATTGGTAACACCCTTCAGGTGTGGAAAAGGCAGTCTTTTCTTTAGCATCCTTTGATAGAGGGATCTGCCAATACCCTTTTGTTAGGTCTAACGTAGTAATATACCGCGCTGGACCTAACCTCTCAATGAGTTAGTCTACTCTTGGCATAGGGTAGGCCAAGAGTAATCATTACAGAACCGCCATTCCCCAGTCGGTTTTGGTACCAAAACTATTGGACTGGACCACCCACTCCGGGACTCCTCAATCACTCCTAGCTCTAACATCCTTTAGATCTCTTGTGATATTACTTCCTTACGAGCCTCAGGGATTCTATAGGGTTTTATGTTTACTCGAACATGTGGTTTTGTTCGAATCTCATGCTCAATACAATTAGTGAGACCTGGCAAATCCGAGAACAAATCTCTATTCTGTTGTAGCAGTTCCTTACATTGCTGTTTTTGGGATTTGGAGAGGGTCTCCGCAATTGTGACATCCTGACTGTTACTTTTAGCCTCTACCACCAAACAGGTCATTTCCAGGGAGTTTCGATCTTTCCACGGTTTTAACAAGTTCACATGATACAACTGGATGGGTTTTCTTTTCCCAGGCTGATGAACTTTGTAGTTAACTTCCCCAACTTTCTCAACCACCTCATAAGGCCCCTGCCACTTAGCTAGGAATTTGCTTTCCACCGTGGGTACCAAAACTAACACTCGGTCCCCTGGACTGAACTGCCTAACCTTGGCTGCCCTGTTATACACTCGAGCTTGGTTACCTTGAGCCCTCACTAGATGTTCTTTTATGGGCATGACCTTAGATATCCTCTCTTGCATTTGTGAAATGTGTTCCACTACACTTTTATATGGGGTAGTCTCATTTTCCCAGGTTTCCTTTGCCACATCTAGTAACCCCCGAGGGTGCCAAGCATATAACAATTCAAAAGGTGAAAACCCAGTGGAGGTTTGAGGAACCTCTCTAATAGAGAACAGTAAGTATGGTAGCAGACAGTCCCAATCACGACCATCCTTCTCTACCACCTTTTTTAACATACTCTTAAGTGTTTTATTGAAACGTTCTACTAGACCGTCTGTCTGCGGATGATATACTGATGTTCGCAGTTGTTTAATTTTTAACATCCGACATAACTCTTTCATGACTTTAGACATGAACGGTGTTCCCTGATCAGTTAATATCTCTTTTGGTATACCAGTTCTGGCAAACATCTGGAACAACTCTTTCGCAATGTTTTTTGATGAGGTATTTCTTAAAGGGACTGCTTCCGGGTATCTGGTGGCATAATCTACTACCACCAAAATATACTGATGACCTCTAGCTGACTTTACTAGGGGTCCTACGAGGTCCATTGCAATCCGTTCAAACGGAACTTCAATGATTGGCAGAGGGACCAAAGGACTTTTGAAATGAGGGATAGGGGCTGATACCTGGCAAGTGGGACACAACTGGCAATAGTCAGCTATTTCCTTATAACACCCCGGGCAATAAAATCGCTGCAGAATGCGTTCTTGGGTTTTAGCTGCCCCCAAGTGCCCCCCTAAAACATGCGAGTGGGCCATCCTTAATACCACTTGTCGATAAGGACTGGGTACTAGCAGTTGTTCCACTACTTCATCCCCCCTTTTGGTCACTCTATACAACATATCATTGTTTATGGCGAAGTGGGGAAACTGATTATCAGCCCCTGGACTTTGGGCAACCCCATTCAGAACTGATACATTCTCCCGGGCACCTTTCAAGGTAAGATCTCTGAGCTGTGCCTCTCCAAAATTGTCCCGAGACACTTCAAGATCCAGGACATCGGTCTCAGGGGTTAATTCCTCATCCTCCTCACCTAACATCACCGCTAATGGAGACCCTGATATAGTCCCAGGATACTCCAACACCTCTCCCACCACATCACAACTAGAATGCTCAGTACTTGACAGTTTCGTCGGGACCTTAGCGTTAGCCCACAGGTCCCAGAACAGCGGGAAGTCTCTTCCCAGTATCATCGGGTGCAGTAAGTCCTTTACAACTCCCACCTCATGCAGTACCGTACCACACATAGTGTTTATGGACACCTGAGCGACAGGATACTCCCGTGTGTCTCCATGGATGCACAACACTCCCACATGCCTTTCAGGATTTAATACATGAGGCACCATGGATGTCATCAAAGTGACCAAACTGCCGGAGTCCAAGAGGGCAGTCACTATAACACTGTTCACGGTCACTTGGCACACCTGGGGTCCTTCCTGGGCTTGGGTAACTGCACTGCACACAGGATGTGCAAAAAGAGAATAAGGTTGGCCGACACCGCACTCCATGGGCTCGGCAGACAAAGGGCAGTGCGCTGCTATATGTCCAGGAGCCTGACATCTCCAACAGATAATGGGGCCGGTCTGGACTCGGGTTCCAGTCTCCAACTTTTTCTTAAGCTGGGTTTTCCAGTTGGGTCTGGACTGTAGTCCTTTCTTGGGGAACCCAGTCCCGTTCTTGGTGCAGCGATATGGCCGACTCAATCCCCCTTATTTTCCAGGGAGTCCTCCACGCTGACATACCTTTCTACGAGGCCCACCAATTCGTCCGCAGTCTGGGGGTTTCCCTGGGCAACCCAACACTGTATGGGTTTTGGCAGCGTATGAAGGAACCGGTCCATCACCACTTTTTCCACCATTTGAGCTGGGGAGGATGACTCTGGTTGTAACCATTTTTGTACCAGGTGGAACAGATCGAACATTTGGGACCTGGGAGGCTTATCTTGGCAAAACTCCCAGCTGTGAACACGCTGCGCTCGGACTGCATCAGTCACCCCCTGCCGAGCAAGAATTTCTGCTTTTAGCTTGCTGTATTCTTTCGCATCTTGCAAGGTTAAATCATAATATGCTTTCTGAGGTTCTCCTGTTAAATATGGCGCCAACACTTCTGCCCACTGCTCGGGTGGGAGACTTTCCCTTTCTGCCACCCTTTCAAACACGGACAGGTACGCCTCAACGTCGTCCTCAGGTGTCAATTTTTGCAAAGTTTCCCTCACATTCTTTCGGGCTTTAACACTGCCATTTTGACTGGGAAGGCTCACCCCCTCCTGAGATTTGATGGCCTCAGTCAATACAGACATCTGTCGTATCAGTAGCTGATTTGTCTCCTGCTGGGCTTGCATAGCCTCCATATGGGCTCTCTGCTGTTGAGCAGTAGCCTGTTGCTGTAGCAAGTTAGCCTGCACCAATTGCTTTACTAAATCCTCCATGTTTGGACGTTCAGACTGTAATTTCGCTGCAGTTTTTACCCAGGACATGTACCTCCTACAACTGCTGGTGGCTGCGATTTCTAGGAGCGTTTTGCCCGCATCCGACACCAATTGTGGGGGTTTTAATTCCGTCACTGTGCACACATACACGCATGTCAGTTCACTCTTCACCACAGGCAGTGTTTATTTCAGAAAACAGCAGTAAACATGTCCAAACTTTAGCTTTAGGCTTTCTTCAGCCTGCAAATAGTACATAACATAAAGTCCCACATTTTGTGTTCAGTCCAAATCAGAAACAACAATACGATCTCACCACTCTCTGGTGTCTTTCAGAGACCAAATCCTCCCTCTCAGCTTGTTCAGCTTTCAGTTAGCCTGTGCAGACTTGTGATCTCCTCAGCTGAGATTCCCACATCCTTTTTAACCACACAGTAGGAAAACCTTGGATGGAGTACGGGAGTGACCTGTCCCACCCAAGCTCTCTGGTCACTCCTAAAACCCGGACCCAAAATCCACTTTAATGAAAACCTCCCAGCAACCTAATGTTACTGGTATACTTACTTCCGGGAATTATATCACTGAGGCATACATTCTCAGTGAGACGTACTGACCATCCACGATTCTTCCCTCTGGGCTACTACAATATATATAATTTTTTTAGCATTTAGCAGAAGCAGAATCCAATAAACATAACA
The DNA here is from genome assembly GCF_014858855.1 of Bufo gargarizans. Lineage (NCBI taxonomy): Eukaryota > Metazoa > Chordata > Amphibia > Anura > Bufonidae > Bufo > Bufo gargarizans. The sequence goes on from NC_058085.1 coordinate 383,071,102, forward strand.
TGTAATGCATTGTACTAGTGGAAAGGAGCATCTTGCTTACCTTCCTGCAGCCTGTCGCTTCCTCTCTCTGCCTGCAGGCTATCTGCAAATCTCCTATCAGAGACTCCTCACTCAGTGGTGGGAAAGAAAGGGATGCAGCTACAGTATCTCTGGTGGAGAGCAGTGCAGTACATCAATGGCGTGCTTAGGTTGTTGGGCACCTGGGGTTGGTCATTCATCTGGCACCCCACCCCCCAATACTTAAAAAAAAACTTACCCCCTCACAGTAGTATTGCCCTCATTGTACAACCTTCACAGTAGTTTTGTACAGATGTGTGCCCCCTAACAGTAGTTATGCCCACATTGTGCCCCCTTAAAGTACTTATCCCTTCATTGTGCCCCTTTCACAGTAGTAATGCCCTATCTGTGCCCCCTTCATAGTAATAATCCCCATTCTGACCCCTTCACAGTAATAATGCCCTCTGTGCCCCCATCATAGTAGAAATGCCCATTGTGCTCCCTTCACATTAGTAATGCCCTCTGTGCCCCCATCATAGTAGAAATGCCCATTGTGCCCCCTTCACATTAGTAATGCCCATTGTGCCCCCTCCATAGTAAAATTGCCCATTGTGCCCAATTCACATTAGTATAGCCCATTGTGCACCCTCTGTGTTAAAAAAAACCCCAGTAACTTCTCACTTGTCCTGTTTCTGAGGCTCACAGTACAGTACATGTAGTAGAGGTAGAGAGCAGTACAGCACATGTAGTAGAGGTAGAGAGCAGTACAGCACATGTAGTAGAGGTAGAGAGCAGTACAATACATGTAGTAGAGGTAGAGAGCAGTACAGTACATGTAGTACAGGTAGAGAGCAGTACAGTACATGTAGTACAGGTAGAGAGCAGTCCAGTTCAGCATATGTTGTTCTAGAACCCGAACTGGATACAAAATAGCACTCCAAACTGGAACCTCGCGAATAGCTGCTAGCAGACGAACAGGAAAAGCATACAATCAGCTTACACTCCTGGCAATCAGTCTCTAACAGCATACAGGGAATCCCCCCAATAACGAGACAAGGCTCCGTGTTGAGGGTCAAGCAGTGGTCTGACGTGCTGGCACATCCAGCCTGGTTTTTATTACAGTTGTTGCAAATACAGGACAGATACAACACATCCCCACAATGCATCATGGTTTCCTCCTCTCTGTCCCAGAGACAACCGAGAAGTAATCCAATTATCTCTCAGGACAAAGGGAAATCGCCAATACACATGTGGAGACAACAGGACAGACATCACCATTTAAACACACAATGGGACAATAGAAACACACCCACACAAAATCTTCCCCTCTGCCGGTGATGATTATTGAACACAATGGCGAATATAATTATCAAAGGCAGAGAAATACAGTTTTATAAAACATATCACAGGAACCCCAAAACATGCAATAACCCCATAACCAATATATCCTCGGAACTGGGGGATCTGGGTGAACCACATATCCAAAATTCACCCACATCCGTTCAGTAGTTTGGAAGATACAGTTTTATGCCAGTTACACCAAAAATATACAAGTTATACAGAAAATAGTCACTAATAAATGTGTCCCCTGTTTGGTAATTTCAAACTACTGAATGATGTCTCTGTGCACCAAATACAGGCAAGATAGCACCGTGCTGAAAAGTCAGAACAGTGTCTGTGAGTTAAAATAGCCGCTATCTATTGTTCTCACCATGTGCTTCATCCATTGTTCTCACCATGGTAATAGTAAAATCCAAGCAAGTGAGGCAAATGATGCAATCCAGGGACAGAGGGCTCAGTCCCAAGTGCCTTAAGACCCAATAACTTAAGGGCCCATAATCCCAGGGCAGGAGGCTGGCAAACAGCCCCCTCCAAAACACCATGGCGAGGTTGGTTTCGCCACACATCTCCCCATCCCAGGGAAGACTAACCAGATACCTGACCTCACGGTCAGTACCTGAGTTAGTCTGGCAGCCCACCCACAACCCAATACTGGACCTGTTGAATTTAGTAGCCTGTCTCTGTCCAGTGAATCCACCAAGATTATATTGGTAGCTGGTACTCCCGGTCTCTGTGTTGCTCCCTGGCTTGGAGTGGAGGTTGCTTTGTGGGCAGGTATCAGTGGTACTCTGCCCTGGTGCCAGTGTTACCATGGAAGAAGCCTGGTTGGAGCCTGGTTGTTGGAGGGGGAGACCGACTGTCTCCGCTCCCAATACAGTTTCCTGCTGCTGGGGAAAGAAGACTGGGCTCTCTATTCCCTGCTGGACACTCTGCCGCTGGGGGACAGGACCGACTGTCTCTGCCCCCTGTAACTCCGCCTGCCGCTGGGGAATGGAGACTGGGCTCCCAATTCCCTGTACATCACACAGCGCTGGGGAATGGAGACTGGGCTCCCAATTCCCAAAAAATCATGCTGCTGCTGGGGGGGCAGGAACAACTACCTCTGCCCCCTGTAACTCAGCCTGCCGCTGGGGAGGGAGGATGCTGCTCTCCTCTCCCTGCATTTCACACTGCCTTCCCGGCATATCACTCTGGTGCTGGGGGGCAGGAACAACTACCTATGCCCCCTGTAACTCAGCCTGCCGCTGGGGAGGGAGGACGCTGCTCTCCTCTCCCTGCAATTCACACTGCCGCTGGGGAATGGAGACTGGGCTCCCAATTCCCTGCAATTCACACAGCCGCTGGGGAATGGAGACTAGGGCTCCCAATTCCCTGCAATTCACACTGCCACTGGGGAATGGAGACTGGGCTCCCTCTGTCCCGCAACTGTAACTTCCGATAGAGGTCCACCCAACGTGGCAGCTGACCGTCATCTTACTGCCCAGTATAGTAGGGTCTTGAACACTAGACTCCTCACGAACTTCACGGATTTCTCAGCTGGATTGGGTCCAAAGAAGTTCAGCCGCAACCACATCATACGGTCAAATACCTCAACAGAGTATCTGTACTCCACTGCTGGTTCCATCCTGGTGCTTTTAGGGTCGCTGTACTGAGACATGCGTTGCCCTTAAGTTGTAAAATCCAAAGAAATGGTGTCTCCTGTAGCTGTCCTTCTGGCTGTAGGGATGATCCCGCTGCTTGCCACCAATTGTAACGGACCGTTTCAGCAGACAAGGGGTTAAAATCCGTTTAGGCGATATGCCCCTTTCTGAGAGACAGGCACAGCTACTGCAGAACACCAAACTCCCGAACTGGATACAAAATAGCACTCCAAACTGGAACCTCGCGAATAGCTGCCAGCAGACGAACAGGAAAAGCATACAGTCAGCTTACACTCCTGGCAATCAGTCTCTAACAGCATACAGGGAATCCCCCCCAATACAGAGACAAGGCTCCGTGTTGAGGGTCAAGCAGTGGTCTGACTTGCTGGCACACCCAGCCTGGTTTTTATTACAGTTGTTGCAAATACAGGACAGATACAACACATCCCCACAATGCATCATGGTTTCCTCCTCTCTGTCCCAGAGACAACCGAGAAGTAATCCAATTATCTCTCAGGACAAAGGGAAATCGCCAATACACATGTGGAGACAACAGGACAGACATCACCATTTAAACACACAATGGGACAATAGAAACACACCCACACAAAATCCTCCCCTCTGCCGATGATGACTATTGAACACAAGGGCGAATATAATTATCAAAGGCAGAGAAATACAGTTTTTTTTTAAAACATATCACAGGAACCCCAAAACATGCAATAGCCCCATAACCAATATATCCTCGGAACCGGGGGATCTGGGTGAACCACATATCCAAAATTTACCCACATCCGTTCAGTAGTTTGGAAGATACCGTTTTATGCCAGTTACACCGAAAATATACAAGTTATACAGAAAATAGTCACTAATAAATGTGTCCCCTGTTTGGTAGTTTCAAACTACTGAATGATGTCTCTGTGCACCAAATACAGGCAAGATAGCACCGTGTTGAAAAGTCAGAACAGTGTCTGTGAGTTAAAATGGCCGCTATCTATTGTTCTCACCATGGGAATAGTAAAATCCAAGCAAGTAAGGCAAATGATGCAATCCAGGGACAGAGGACTCCGTCCCAAGTGCCTTAAGACCCAATAACTTAAGGGGCCATAATCCCAGGGCAGGAGGCTGGCAAGATTAATTCCTGAGCAATGCCGGGTCATCAGCTAGTGTGTATATATATATATTTAGGTGAACTAGGTTGGGTAGATATATACATATAAACACTCACCTAGACATACACGAGTGTGAAAACACTTCCTGCGCTGTTGTAAAAAATATAATAGTAAAATATAAAAAATAAATAAAGATATTAGTATTGCAGGCTAGCTTTTATATATATAGGTGTAGAAGATTAGGTAGGTTATATAAAGGAGAAGCGTATGGGCTCTCTTATAGATGGAATCACATAGACTGGATGTAGGATAATAAAATCAATGTGGTTTTTAATAAATGAAATCAACATGCATCAATTTACAGTAATCTAAAAAAATAGATATTAAAAAAACTGCTCAGTAAATACTCAATAAAAATGTTCTAAATGGTGAGGTTGATATACTTGATCAATGAGATGCTGTCCACATGTCAGGTCAGCTGATATACTGTAGAAAACCTGTGATGAGGTTAGTCCAAATATTGTATAACACCTGTAGCGGTGTACTGGAAGATCCGCACAGCAGATTGCTGTAGAATTACAACCAGCTTTCCTGGTGACACTAGTGAGTGAACTGGATGATACACAAGTCGGGTGCGTCTTCTTAAAAAGTGGTAGATGGAATTGGTATATTCCAAAACAAGTGAAAAAAAGGAAAATCGTGAAAAAAAGAAGGGGGAAATAGGATATACAGTACAGACCAAAAGTTTGGACACACCTTCTCATTCAAAGAGTTTTCTTTATTTTCATGACTATGAATAATCCAATAAATCCAATAAACTTCATTTCACTTCTCAGATATCACTGTGTGTGTCTCCTATATGATATATTTAACTGACATTTTTTATCGTAACAACCAACGATTTATACAGGAAAATCATGACGATTAACAAGGTTGCCCAAACTTTTGCATCCCACTGTATATACTACAGAGGACAGTATACTACTACAGAGGGATCTGGATAGATTGGAGGCTTGGGCAGATATGTGGCAGATGAGGTTTAACACTGACAAATGAAAGGTTATGCACATGGGAAGGAATAATGCAAGTCACCCGTACATACTAAATGGTAAAACACTCGGTAACACTGACATGGAAAAGGATCTAGGAATTTAATAAACAGCAAACTAAGCTGCAAAAACCAGTGTCAGGCAGCTGCTGCCAAGGCCAATAAGATAATGGGTTGCATCAAAAGGGGCATAGATGCCCGTGATGAGAACATAGTCCTACCACTTTACAAATCACTAGTCAGACCACACATGGAGTACTGTGTACAGTTCTGAGCTCCAGTGAACAAGGCAGACATAGCAGAGCTGGAGAGGGTCCAGAGGAGGGCAACTAAAGTAATAACTGGAATGGGGGGACTACAGTACCCTGAAAGATTATCAAAATTAGGGTTATTCACTTTAGAAAAAAGACGACTGAAGGGTGATCTAATTAATATGTATAAATATATCAGGGGTCAGTACAGAGATCACTCCCATCATCTGTTATCCCCAGGACTGTGACTGTGACGAGGGGACATCCTCTGCGTCTGGAGGAAAGAAGGTTTGTACACAAACATAGAAGAGGATTCTTTACGGTAAGAGCAGTGAGACTATGGAGCTCTCTGCCTGAGGAGGTGGTGATGGTGAGTACAATAAAGGAATTCAAGAGGGGCCTGGATGTATTTCTGGAGTGTAATAATATTACAGGCTATAGCTACTAGAGAGGGGTCGCTGATCCAGGGAGTTATTCTGATGCCTGATTGGAGTCGGGAAGGAATTTTTTATTCCCCTAAAGTGAGGAAAATTGGCTTCTACCTCACAGTTTTGCCTTCCTCTGGTTCAACTTGCAGGATGACAGGCCGAACTGGAAGGACAAATGTCCTTTTTTGGCCTTATGTACTATGTTACTATGTTACTATTAAGGAGAAACATGCCCTAGATCATTTGTTAGATGATAAATCCCTTATATTTAAACCGGCTGATAAGGGGGCAGCCCTGGTTGTTTTAGACAAGGAGTATTACATATCTGAAATCTTGGGACAATTGAGAGATACAGACACCTATCAGATATTACAGGTTGACCCTGTCTATCGCATTAAATAAATGCCTCCGATTATTGTGAATACAGCTACAGAGAATGGAGTCATCGATGCAAAGTTGGGCGAATTAATCATCATCCTATTACTCCTGTTTTTTTATACACTGCCCAAAGTGCAAAAATCTATTACCCAACTGCCTGCCCGTCCCATCGTGGGATTGACTGACTCTATCCTCTCCCCACCAGCGAGTTTCCTTGAAAGGGTACTAACACCACTCTTAAGTGCTCCTCTCCACCTATTTCATTGGTGGCGTTTGACTACGAATGCATGTAGTCTCTAACAAAGTTATTGGGCATAGTATTTTAATTATTGACTAATAAAAGTTACTCTTAAGGTAATCCTACTATTCAATTATATTCTTATTAATTATGGGTGCCATATACATTACCATGATTTGACTGGTCTTAATCCCAGACAAGTGATCATTCTGATTTACGTTTAATAGGTATGGCAGGATTTCTGGCAACAGGTTTAGATAAGAATCAATGGTTATCTGAAGCAGGTGATGTTTTTTCAGATAAAACCCTTTCCCTGAAGAGATATACCCCCTCCTTTAAAGCCGCCTTCAAGGAACTAACTAAAACTTTTAAGGAACAGATTAGCTCCTGGTGGGAGATACAATCACTCGAGAACTACCTGAAACATCAAATAGTTCCCAGGGGTCTAAGGATTACTCTGACTCCAGCGAGCAGGTGCAAGAGCTCAACATTGATGACCAAATGGGAGGAGGAAGCAACTAAAAGCTCCCTACGCTTCATGAACCTGCTACTTGAGGAAGAGAAAACAAATCTGGCCTTATTAGATATTAAACTGAAAGAGCAAATAGAGGTAACCAATAAAGAAATACAACTAAAAAACACGCTGGAGAGATATCAGTTTCACTTGAAGGAACGAAAGCACCGCCAGTTCAACAGAGACTTACAGGATTTTAGAGAAAACTGTGTATATACTACCATAGACCGGGGAGTACAAATAACGAGGAAACAGGACTCTGACGTCTCCTCAAGTGAAACTGATATATCCGAAAGTGATAAGGAAGGTTGCCAAATCCACTGCGGAAGAGGTCGGGGGCGGAGAAGAGGGAGGGGGGCACAAGGTGCATATGATAACAGCGGGCAACGTTTTTTAGAACAGGGAAATCCCTATCATTTAAGAAACCGCAATCAACCGAGATCCCCACCACCTGTGACCCCGTTACCAAACAGTGTGGGCAGATATTAAACTTATCATCCAGAAAACTCGTACAGGCAGAAATGGCGATACTTAACAAAGGCTTATCCTTTGTACCCACTTCATTTTTCAACCTATTTATTTGGACCAAGAATTTGAGCCTTTTTTGTAGGAAACTGAAATGGCACAAACATTTCGCCTTGGCCAATAGGCGGGAGAGTAGAGAGATGGGGATTCTGTCAGGTATTTTACAGGATGTTAAACTCTTATTCAGCTTAAGTGATAGCACCATGCAGGAGGGAAAAGGGCCCTTTACTACACTGAAAAATAGGAGCACTAGGTTACCACCAGTAGATGACCCCTCTTGCATTGATGTTTTTCTAAACTAGGTCTCCCAGGAACTGGAATATCTAACTTTTGATAAACCTAAGTTCAATTGTACCAAAGACGAATAGAAGGCATTGGAGAATTTAGAACGAGACAGTAAGGTCACGATCAAGCCTTCCGATAAAGGGGGCAATGTAGTCAACCTAGATACCTCCAAATACAAAAAACTTTTCCTGGAGCTCTTGGGAGACAAGGTCACTTATGAAATAATCAAGACTGACCCCACTGTCAAATATCAAAAAAATACTTACAACCATTCCTCTGTGAAGGTAAATCAGAGGGTTTAATCTTGGATGATGAATTTGACTTCCTCTACAAAAAGTACCTGACTACACAGACCTTCTATAGCCTCCCAAAAATTCATATGGGGGTCACACCCCTTAAAGGAAGACCCATAGTTTCCGGGGTTAACAGCCTTGGACAAAATGTAGGGATATACATTGACCGTATTTTGGCCCCCTTTGTCAAAACATTACCCTCTTATATTAGAGACACTGGGGACCTTTTGGGTCGTCTGGAAGGAATCTTTGTTGAAGGTGACACCTGGCTGGCCTCGATTGATGTGGAGGCGCTCTACTTCTCCATCCCACATCAATTTCGAGCACACAGCTGTTTGGTCCTGAGACTCCTGGAGTTTACACTTACCTGTAATTACTTTGTCTTCGGGGGGGGGGGTCTTATACCACCAGCTCAGGGACACAGTGATGGGGAGCCCCTGTGACCGTCGTATGCAAACCTGTTCCTGGGCTGGTGGGAGAGGACCATCGTATACGGTGACCCTCTGGCCCATGTGACGGATAACTTGGTCACATGGGTCAGATTCATCGATGACATTTTCCTCCTATGGAAGGGGGAGGCTGAGGACCTACATCACTTTGTGGGTATCCTCAATGTTAATGAGGTCGGCTTGCGATTCACCTTTGAGATGAAAAAAGATGTTCTCCCATTCCTGGATATTGTCATTATGAGAGGGAATCAGGGAGAATTGGTGACTAAAACTTATAGAAAACCTACCTCTACAAATTCCTTGTAGAATTGGAATAGCCACCACCCCCTCCCCCTCAAAAGGGGAATCCCCACCGGACAGTATTTAAGAATGAGGAGAAATTGCTCCACTGTGAATGACTTTAAACAACAAGCAGGGGACTTACGAGTTAGATTCAAAGAAAAGGGTTTTCCTGACTCGGTCCTCAAGCAAGCCTACCAAAGAGCCCGATTAAAAAATCGTACAGAACTACTGCACCCCAAAAAAACAAAAACTGCGGAAAACATTATACGGTTGAATGGTACCTACAATGGTGCAGCGGGGAAGTGAGAAGTGTCATCTCAAAACATTGCGGTACCCTTCTTTTGGACCCCGACATTAAACAAATTGTTGCACAACATGCACAAATCACGTATCGCAAGGGTCGCAGTCTCCGGGACCGTTTAGCGCATAGTCACTTTAGCGAAACCAGTGTTAATACAAATATATGGCTTAAACCTTTAGTTGGCTGTTTTCGCTGCAGTGGCTGTGTTGCCTGCCTCTTCATCTTGAAGGGCAAGGACTTCTTCAGTAATGTAACAGGCAAAATGTACTCCATTAAAGGCTTTCTCAATTGTAGATCAAGAGGAGTTATCTACAAGGCAACATGTCACTGTGGCCTAGAATATATTGGCAAAACCACTCAGGAATTTCGTAGACGGGTGGGAGAACATCTAGGGGACATCAGAAATGGTTGAGATACCCCACTGGCCAAACATGTAGAAGCCAGCCACAATGGAAGAACTGAGGGCATGACTTTTATGGCCATTGAACTTGTTCCTCCACTGAAAAGAGGAGGCAATTGGGACAGGAAAATCCTTCAAAGGGAAAGTTGGTGGATACTTGAATTGAAGACCGCTGTCACGGCTGAGGATGGGGAAAACCCTCAGCCGTGCGATGGCGGAAGATGGTAGCTGCTCGACCAGGACGACAGAATTAGGGAGCAGGTCACCTCCTAATCGCATCCCTAATCTGACCCTGACTCCTAGCTGTATGAGCCGACCCTTAAGGTAGGAGGGCTCATACTCCGGAACCTTGGAGTCCCTGCTAGCCCTCAAGTTGGCCCTAAACTAGGAGCAGGGTAAGACAACCTGTTCCTTCTGCATACGGAGGAACAGGAGTCTCACTGGCCAAGCTGCAAGGAAGGGAGAACAAATACAACCTATGGCAATGGCAGGAACTTGCCACAAACATAACACTCACCTGCCACAGACACAAAGCCTGGAACCCATGTGGAAGTACTGCTATCCACAAACAAAAGGACACAGCACACAACACACATCACACATGAACCCAGGACCATAAGGTGCAATAAAGAAGCATAAAGACAAACACATCTTATAAACACCAAACTACATTATTTTATGACCAGAAGTGTGGCTCCCACTGGCAGTTTGTAAATAAGGACCAGGAGG